>NC_053024.1:479837171-479892434 GCF_003073215.2 Triticum urartu
CCCCCCCCCGCAGCCGCCTCGAAGTTGGGAAACTGACATCATAGGTATTGAACCACGCTTGGAGTCGGGTACGGTGTTCGGTTTGTAATGTACTCGGTGTGGCCCATCGAAGTTGTGCATTTGGGATTTAAACACATCATACACCATCGTACCCATACATATTTTCGGGCCGCATGTAGTGTATCCAAGGTCTTCTGATCGACCATGTCTCCCTTGTGTGGTTTTTTGTGACGACACGGATATATGTGGGCTCCCCGAGTGTACATATATATCATCCCTTTGACCGATAATGAGGGGTATGTGTTTGCCATGAATGGATTCCTCCTAGTTCATGTTAGGGCCGGTCACCGTCAAATGTCGGTCAACCAGAACTCGAGTTCATGTGTTGTCAGGATTCCCTCCCAGATGCTCGGATTGTTGGGTTCAACCTACATCAAACCCTGTGTACATATCTCGTCCTTAACTACCTTGCCTTCATGGTTGTTGTCTGTATCGAGAGGTAGGCACCGCATCTAAATTGTACATTATTCTGTATTGAAAACACACATCACCTCTTCCCAACATACATCATTTTGGGCCGCATGCAAGAGGTGCTGGTTTTTTGGTCCCTCTCGTGCGATGTTTATGATGGTTCAATCTATTGGCCCAAGCGGTTTATCGACGACAACAACTGTCATTTGACCAAACGAAAGATTCATTGGTCCGTCTTATGGTATGTAATGTCGACATGCATGTATGACCAAAGTATCGATCATTACGTGCATCCGCCCCACTGACACGAAGTGGGAGGTGGTGGGCCAAGCATCCTAGCTAGGTACGACATTATGTCATTATATATATCCTAGCTAGGTGGTTGTTAGGGTGCTTTCGGGTTTGCGAGGCAGGTGCCACTAAAGTTATGCATTGTTTATTTAAAATTTTAAACATCCCCAATATTCGTACATATATTTGGCCACTTCCAGGTGGTTCTTGACTTCTGGCGCCTCTCATCGATCTTCAATGATGCGCCCAACCGTGGGGCCGTGGGGTCAAAGTTGTGCATTGGAATTTTGAATATCACATACCACCCTTTTCACTCATATATATTTGGGCCACATGCCGGTGTGGCTGTCTTTTGACCCCCCCCCCTAACGTTATATTTTGCTGCAAAGACTCTGATGATCTTTAACGGACACGGGGTATAATATCTAAACCGTGTGCGATACAAGTGCGATGTGAATCACCACGACCGCGCAAGCGCGAGCAAATTAAGGTGGAGGTACTGGCTCAACTATGTGCGATGCAAGTGCACTGAAATCACCACGACCGCGCAAGCGCGAGTAAAGGGTGGAGGTACTGGCTTAACCGTGTGCGATGCAAGTGCGCTGTAAAACCACCACCTATGGAAGCTAAAGGCGGGTAAGTTCATTTGGAAATTAGGACGAACCGTGTGCGATAGACCAGCTAGCTAGAAATATAAAAAACAAACTACCCCCCTTGAGCGTTGCAAAAATCGGCGGATCCGCGCCACTTTTCCATATTATCATACACGCATATTGTTATTGGACCGTGCGCGATCTTGGGCACTCCCGCCCCGCATCAATTCCTTTACCCAAATTTTAGTAGCCGACGTAATTCAACCATCGCCCACACACCTCCAGCACCAACCTTATAGTAAAATTTTAGCAGACGAGGCATTTGAACCGTCGCCCTCCTTCGTCCACCACCATCTCCACCCACCATTACTAAAATTTTCAGTAGCCGTGGCGTATCCTCAAACACCCCCCCCCCTCCACAGTCCCCCACCCGCCCCTCCCCCCCTTTGAACCCAAGCTCGCGGTCGCCGCCGGCGCTGCCGCCAAACCTGTCGGTTTGCCCATTCCTCCTAGCTTAGATAATAAAGTTCAGGTTATCCAGTGATTCCCATACAGTCGCCCCACTCCCTGAGTTTTTAGATGAGGCCTGCGGTGTCCCTCCCTGCCAGAATGTCGCAGCCTAAGCTCGACCACATATCCCAGGGAGCCCGATGAGCGTTCAGCCAAGGCGAGGTTTATCATGGCCTCTCCGGTGGATGTTGGCGAGGTGTCTGCCATTCGCCCCGACCTGTCGATCTCGGAGCAACACGTCGCCGTGGAAGCAGGCGAAGATGTTGACTACGTTGCCATGCTGAAGGCTTCATGTCAGCGGGCTAGCGTATTACTGTATCTCAGGAAAGCTGGCTACAACATCAAGCTCATCCACACCGGCGGCTTCATGCGGGCCATGTCACAGGTTAAGTGGCCCATCCCCAACCCCTCTGGTTCAACCATTGTCGATCTCTTCGACGGCCCTGCCGCTGATCTCCTCCACCAAGCGGTCAAGGATTTGCAAGCTTTATACGCCATCGAGCCCATTTTGGCACTTCTGAAGGACACGTTCTATGGCGGCGGCTTGGGATCCTCAATTGCCAAGTCAGATTTCATCGACCACGACCACAAGGAGGGTACCCACGAAGGTTCTTCCAAGGTGAAACATCCCATCTGTGACATCAGAGAGCGCACCATGGGTCTGTGCTCTTCCAACTGGAAGGATCCTGTCGTGGAATTGTCACAGCAGATGTCCTCGTGAAAGGACTTAGTCGTGGAGCCATCGCAACTAGGAAGCTTAAAGGGGTTAAAGTGGGATAAAGGACATGGGAGTTTTATACTAGTTCGGCCCCTTATGATGAAGGTAAAAGCCTACGTCTAGTTGTGATGGAATTGTTGGGGTTTCGATGACCAGGGAGAAAATCTGCTATGCCCGGCTCTCGATTTGGTGTTACTTGCCCTAAGCCGCCGGCGGGTCATCCCCTTATATACACGGGTTGATGCCCCATGGCCTACAGAGTCCCGGCCGGCTCATAAACAGCGTCCGGCTCGGTGACTAATTAATCTTGCCTTACAACATAAGTCATGCCATTACGGCGGTTTATTACTACGGGCCTTAAGCCGCCTGTGGGTTTCAGGCCCTTTATTGAACCGCCATCTTCAAGCTTGATATTGCGCTTCATATGATGAATCGCCATAGCGTAACCCGGCCCCTCCTGGGCGGGTTACACAACAAGTTATATCCCCAACATTAGGCCCCAGATTGATTTGAACCGGTTCATGTCAATCTTCAATACCTTAAGAAAAAGCCTTCTGCCTTCTGTCTGTGCAAAAGTTATGACCCGCCATGACGTCATATTCTGGATTCACGATAACCCGCCAGGACTTCATCTTCCATTAAATTCATATTTTATTCTATCATATCCCAACGGATCCTTATCTTAATGACCATTCCAAAAATCGAGGCGTCGGAGTAGCTGGATAACCATGTCTGGCCTCCTCGTTTCTCACGCCCTCTCTGTCAGTCTTTCCCTTATAAATAAGCACGACCCTTAGGTCTTTTTCCATTCTCCCCCTTTCTGTCGTCTTCTTCCTCTCGCGACTCAGATGCTGCTCGAGCTCCGCCGCCGCCGCAGCAGAGCACCTCATCTTCATCGATCTTGGCAGATGCATCAACTTGAATCGACCAGAGAACGGCGACGATCCTCCGCAGTAGATCTACAGCTGTAAGTCTTCACCTCCCCGCACTTTTGATGTGCATTTAGGGTTTTCAAGTTCTTCCATGTTCTTCATGGTTCCTCATCGTTTCTTCGTGGTTCCTCCACCGCAGCTTCTTTTGATCCAAAAAGAACACATAACTTGTGCGATAACCGTTTCACATCCATTTCAGATGCTAACAGATTCCTTTCTCTAGTTTAGAGGCCTCTTTAGAACTTTCAAACTCATCTGTACCAGCTTTTTAGGTCTAGAATATTTTCTTTTCTGGACGACCGTTTGATCCAAAATAACAATTGCAATCTGTGAAACTTGTTTGTGTAATACTTAAGAAAAAAACTGTATCTGTTAGATCCACCTAGCCATGGCGACTCTTACCGCCGGCTTACCCATGGCGGCTTAAATAATCTGACACAATTAGCCATATGCCATTAGGCCCCTTCATAAGCCACCATCTTGAATCTGAATTGAAATATTTTCGCCGGCTTAAATTTGAACCGGAAAATTTTACTTTGTCGTAGGCTTCGTACTCCATAATGCTGCCCAAGGCTCCCAAAGCACCCATTACGTGCAACTGGGTTAAATCCATCGTCACAGATAACACCTTTAAAGAGTTTGTGAAGACGGGTTATTTGCCGAAGAAGGAAGTGATGTCCTATCATGCTCCTGATCCGGCAGAGGAGAAACCTCAACCCAAGGAAGGGGAAGTTATTATCTTTACTGATCACATGAACCGGGGCTTTTCTCCACCCGGCTCAAAGTTCTTCAGAGACGTCTTGCACTTTTTTGACCTGCGAACTCAAGACATCGGACCTAATTCCGTGTCAAATATCTGCAATTTTCAAGTATTCTGAGAGGTGTACCTTGGAGAGGAACCCAGCTTGCTACTCTTTAGGGAGTTATTTTATTTGAACCGTCAAAATGAACGCGCCAATGGACCCAGCTTGGAGCTTGGTGGAATCTCAATCCAGCGATGGAGGGATTGTCTCTTCCCATATGCTGAACCGTTGAGTCATCCTAAAGATTGGAACCAGACATGGTTCTACTGTCAAGACACTTCGCCGGCTAATGAGAACCCTCTGCCCGGCTTTCGCGCCCTGCGCCTGGAGTCAGCTCGCCCCCTGCCAGACAAACTGTCTCTGGCTGAACGTCAAACACTTGCCCCCACCATGAGCAAGGTCAAACCTCTTCTGGGAAACGGCTTAAATGGCATCGATCTGGTCCGAGTCTGGCTTGCCTGGCGGGTTATTCCTTTGAGCCGCCGCCCCGGCTTGATGTGCGATTACACAGGCCAAAAGACTGATCCTCTACGGCACAGTCCTGATGACTTACCTGAGGATATTATTGATGACATGACCAAGTCTCTTCGGAATGAGAGCCTGGCAGATTGCGGGAAAGTGGGCTTAAGTCCTTTTTGCAAAACTAACCCGGCTCCAGCGGTAAGCCATTAACTTAAGCATTCTACCCTTAATCTTTAATAATATCGTCTGTACTCAAAACCTTTGTTGTAATTTATAGGCTGACGATGAATTTTGGAAGGTCAAGTATGACCATGAGGCTGCAAAGAAAGCCAGGAAGGCCAAGAAATCCGCCAGGAAAGCCGCTGCCCGGAAGAAGGGGAACAAGCCTAGCGCCTCAGATATGCTTCATTTGGAGGATACCTCCGAGTCAGAGGTAGCTCTTGACTCTTTAGGCTCCTTTTTAACCATCTTATTGACACTGATTATCATCAGGAGGATACCGGAGCGAGCACTACTAGGAAAAGGGCTATAAATGAAATTGAAACTAATGGCGCACCAGACATGTGGTGCGCCACTACTATATACAAATGGCGCACCATGTGTTGGTGCGCCATTAGTGTCCAAATAATAATGGCGCACCACATCCACAGTGCGCCATTAGTAACAAGATTGTTTTTTATATATTTTTTAAAACTAGTAATGGCGCATCATGGGAGTGGTGCACCATTACTAGTTAAACTATTAATGGAGCACAACATCCACGGTGCGCCATTAGTAAAAAAAATCAAATTTTTTTTTCAAATTTTTTTATTTATTTTTTTCAAAACTAGTAATGGCGCACCAGGGGATAGTGCGCCATTACTAGTTAAACTAGTAATGGCGCACCACATCCACGGTGTGCCACTAGTATTTTTTTTCAAAAAAAATTCAACTTTGTTTATATTTTTTGAAAACTAGTAATGGCGCACCACTTCCACAGTGCGCCATTACTAACTTGGCCCAAAAATTCCCTCGCATGCACACACACACACACACACCCGTGGACCGCCTTTTCAGTTTTAAAAAAAATAAAAGAAAATGATGAAAATGTCAAAAAAATAAGTTTCCCATGTGATATGTGGTCTAGTTGTTGGGAAAATTTACAAATATGAATTTCGACTTTATTTGCAAAATCTCTCTGGAATTTGTAAAATGGGCATAACTTTTGCATACGAACTCGGATTAAAAAGTTTTCTATATGAAAAATCATCTACTCGAAAAGTTACATCCGAATTTAACGGGGGAACCCCGTTAAACATTTTCAAAATCCTCAAAAATCTAACAGAAAAAGGTTACGGGGCTTTTAAGATCTGGAGGCAAAAAAATTCAAAAAAATTCAAACTTACTAGTGGCGCACCTTATGCTAGGTGCGCCACTAGTAACAAAAAAAATTAGTTTTGTTTCGATTTTTTTTCGGGAATTTTTTTCAAAATATGATACGTAATATGAACGGAAGTTTGAAATATTTTTTCAAAATTTCATCACACTCATGAACATGAACAAAGTCCTAAACATCAACAAGGTTTAATAGGATTGATATGCTAGATATATCAACAAGTGCCTGTGAAGTGAGCTGGTGCTAGGGTTGGATAGAACTCTGAAGTTAAGCGTGATTGGGCTGGAGTAGTGTGAGGATGGGTGACCTTTCGGGAAGTTTGACCACGGAGTGCGATTTGACCTAAGATTAAGCATATAGACCCGATATTAAGCCATTGTGACCCGAGATTAAGAAAAAATAAAAAAAATAAAAAAATTTGAAAAAAGTTTTGAACAAAATTTATTACTAATGGCGCACTACTATGTGGTGCGCCATTACTAAGTCAGATAGTAATGGCGCACCTCTAGGCATACTAATGGCGCACTACAGGTGCGCCTAGTGCGCCATTAGTATCTGGTATACTAATGGCGCACCAGTGAATAGTAATGGCGCACCTCTAGGCATACTAATGGCGCACCTCTAGGCATACTAATGGCGCACTACAGGTGCGCCTAGTGCGCCATTAGTATCTGGTATACTAATGGCGCACGAGTGATGCGCCATCAGTAAAAAATACTAGTGGCGTGGTACTAGTGGCACACCAGTAGTGCGCCATTAGTAGGCAAAACTGGTGCGCCACTAGTAGGCCTTTTCCTAGTAGTGGAGTCATGTAGCAATTGAAGAGGTAACTATTATTTCCTCCGACTCCGAGCCTTTGCCGAGACAGAAAGTCCGAAGAGTAACCCGGAAAGTACGATTTTCTCATCCTTTGGCTTACCAAGATCCTCAATTTCTTTTGAAGCGATAGATTCACGAGAACCGGAGGCAGACCCGGACCAGTAAAGATGCCGAACTTTCCTCCGGCTTACCGGATGTAACAAGAAAACGCCGGACTGAGGTCATCTCCGATTTACATTGTTTGTATCCTATAGCGGGTTTCATTCGCCAACTGCTCAACTCTTCTGACTCAAATTATCAGGGAACTTCACCTTCCTTCGGCGAATCAATGCAGTCTAATATGCCGGCTTTCAAAACCGCTCCAGGGTAATAATAATCAGCTTATCTTGTGCTTATCTTACCTATATTTTTTACTAACCTTTCTGATTTTTACACAGCGTACAAGTGAAGCCCAGTAAGAGGGCGAAGAAAAATAAGCCGGTCGAAGAGCAGATCGTGACTGAACCGGAGCTCGGAACGGCTGCTCCTGGTACCTCCGCACATGAGCCGCCGCTTGAACCAACCCACGACATTCCAGCGCCTACTACTGATCCGCCTGCCGAGCAAGCCCTTGACGGTTTTGAGAACCTGGAGATCCCTAGCCCGGCCAAGGCGGATGACCCGGACGTCGAGATCATTAAGACTGACTTTGTTGAACCAGGAAGACCCACTGTGCTAGCCAAGTGCTCTGCCAAGGAAGAACTTCTGGAACGCCGCAAAGCCAAGCTGGATGTCACTGATTATACTCATCTGAGTATTGGAGAAATTGTCTCTGGTTATATTAGTCAAGTGCACAGCAGCCGTGACCTGGAAGTTGACATGGTGAAACAGATACACCAAAAATCTGAGGTATAACTCTTGTTGCTATTCTTTATTTATCCTTATTACACCAGCCCCCAAGTTTATTGCTTATGATGAAATATGTTGTAGACTTAATACCAGCTTAGTAATATATGCCAGAAGCCCGGCTTATCCTGTAGCACCCGAAGGCCGGCTTAGAATAGCATGTTTGAACCCGTCCTTACCATGTTTTAATTAAATACTTGAACAGCAATATACATTAGCCCCCAAGTGTCAAGTACTTTTGCTTGCAAAGTGCTTGGGACTTAGTTCCATGAACCACCACTGTAAATAGAGTTCGTCAGCATACATTAGCCCCCGAGTGCCAAGTATCTTTGCTTGCAAAGTGCTTGGGACTTAATGTTGCATTATGATGATCCTGACTGTAACCCGACATTGATACAGGCCGCCATGAGTCAGTTTGAATCAGAGATTTCTGACTTGAAGAATCGCCTGGAAGCTTAGGAGACTGAAACCCAAAAGGCTAACTCCAAATTTGAGTTTAGTGTATCTGAACAAGAGAAATTGAAAAGGAGCTTTGAAGCAGATAAGAAGGCTTGGGCTGATGAAAAGGTCTCCTTGATCAACCGGGCGGAGAAAGCGGAGGCAGCTCTTGCAGAAATAACTGCTGAGTTATCCGGCTTAAAACACCATATATCTCAGATGGTCTCAGCAATCTTTGGTAAGTTACTCTGCAAGTGTTAGATACTTTAAATCTTTTTCAAAGAGTATCTTAATTGTCACCGACTCACCTGATTTTGTAATGCAGGACCCAGGAGCTCCAATCTGAACTAAAGCATGGTGATAAAGCTGAAAGCGGTTTATACACTGGTGGAACGGCTCTACACCGGGTCACAACGTGCTTTAGCCGTTGTGGCTTTGTCGAATGAGGTTCCCACTCTCCTGGCGGATGTACTAAGGCGGCTTGCCGTGCTACCTCAATGGGTCCAAGAGTTAAGACGGGCTTCTGCAAGAGCCGGAGCCATAGCCGCATTAAGCCGGGCCAAGGTGTGGCTACCAGAGCTGGACCCGGCCGACATCGCCCTTGGGTATCCAAGCCTGAAGGAGGACGGCACCCCATTTGACCAGAAGAATTTCACCGCCTGCATGAAGGAAATACGCCGTGTGGCCACTCTGATTGGTAATGACACGGACCTTACCAAGTACCAGCCCGGTTATGACGACCAGAATCAGAGAATCCCAACGCCACATTATGAAGCAGTCAGCCTGATCCCTCCAATTCGTAAGCATACCTTCGCCCTTGAAGTCGATCCGGCCAGGTTAATTGATGATGAAGCTGAATTTGAAGCTTTGAGTGGCATTGACTGGTCATCATCAACCTTCCAGGACAGGGAAACAGACAGAGGAGTGGAAAGGGATGAACCGGAAGCTTCAGGCCAACAAAACGAGTGATCCGCCGGGCGACTTATATTTATGCCTTGCTAGAAACAATGCTTCATTATCTGGACTCGGGGAGTCATGCAATAGGGTAGCAAAACACTTAATTTTGTCATGCCATCGCGCACGTGTGTGGCGCTCAACACTGTTTAAGCCGCCATCTTATATTCCTCTGTATTATGCTAATCCTCTGCTTTCCTTATGCTTAAAGAGCTGCTTTAATTGTCCTGCATACAGAACAAAACACAATTCCCTTGGCAGCTTACTGCATGGAGGGTCATATATTTTACAGATAACCCGGAGTGTGAATCAAAAAATCATAAAAAAGCCGGTTCTCAATTATATCATTGAGACATAATCGTAACAGCATACCTGTGATCCTTTGATTACGCTGCCGGTTTATGTGACCCGAACAATGAGGGTGAGAACTCAATTCTGAAAAACCTGGCACATATGATGTTTGTTATGTGCTAACAACTGTATTGACTAAGGTTAAGCCGGTGGAATAGAAACCACCCCATAAACGCTTTCAAAAAATGATCTCAAGATAGTCAAATAATTGTGATTGCAAAGTGTTATGAGAAACGGACAAAATTCTATGGCTTCTGATTCGAATACGATCAGTAAACCGTTCCAAAGGGGTTAAGCTAAGATTCGGATACGATCATATAGCCCCCAGTGGCTTTGGCATTGCCGATCAAGAGGGTATCGACAGCTATGTTCTCTTTGGTTCGAATACAACCTATGTTTGAACAGGAAGCCCCCAAGTGACCTTGAAAGTTGTTTAATGACGCTGATTCGAATACGATCCACGTCAGACTCAAAAGGGGTTGAGCTATGATTCGAATATGATCAAGAAGCCCCCCAGTGAGTTTGGCTGTATGCCGGTTAAGAGGGTATCGACAGCTATGTTCTCTTTGGTTCGAATACGACCTATGTTTGAACAGGAAGCCCCCAAATGATCATGGCTAAATTCAAATATGATCATAAGTCGTACCAAAGGGAAAGCCGGATTCGAATATGAACCGCTCCCTGTTGGTTGTTTTAACAATGTAATAAGGAAGACATATAAACTTTTGACGATAAAAAGGACAAAGGTCCTGCTTTATTGCTTATAATATATACATCGTCAAGATATATACATCCTGAGAGCCGATGGCTCAAGTGTAGTAAGGCCGAAGATGAGCGATATTCCACGGCCGGCGTGTCTCCTCTTCCGACTTACGTGAGTCTTTGTGCTCTTGAACATCGATGAGGTAATATGACCCATTGTCCAGGTTCTTGCTGACCACAAAGGGTCCTTCCCAAGGGGGGGGATAGCTTGTGCATATCGGATTGATCCTGGATGAGCCGGAGCACTAAGTCACCTTCTTGAAAGGTTCTGGATCTAACCCGGCGGCTGTGATAACGACGCAGGTCCTGTTGGTAAATCGCCGAGCGTGCTATTGCCAAATCTCACTTCTCATCCAACAAATCAAATGCATCCTAACGAGCTTGTTCATTATCAGCTTCAACGTAAGCCGCCACTCGGGGCGAGTCATGACGGATGTCACTTGGTAGGACCGCCTCTGCTTCGTAAACCATGAAGAAAGGTGTATAACCCGTAGATCTGTTAGGTGTAGTGTTGATGCTCCAAATCACAGAGGGCAATTCCTCGACCCAACAACCCGGCATCCGCTTTAAAGGGACCATGAGCCGGGGCTTTATACCTTTCAAGTTCTCTTGATTGGCTCTTTCAGCTTGACCATTGGACTGAGGGTGAGCTACTGATGAAACATCGAGTCGGATATGTTCTCGTTGACAGAACTCTTCCATAGCACCTTTGGACAGATTAGTACCATTGTCAGTTATGATGCTGTGTGGAAAACCAAAAAGAAAGATCACCTTTTTCATGAACTGAACCGTTGTGGCTGCATCACACTTACTGAATGGCTCTGCTTCAACCCACTTTGTAAATGTATCAACCGCCACCAGGAGGTGTGTCTTTTTATCCTTGGGCCTTTTGAAAGGCCCAACCATATCAAGCTCCCAAACTGCAAACGGCCAAGCAATTGGAATCATCCTTAATTCTTGAGCCGGCACATGAGCTCGTCGTGAGAATTTTTGACAACCATCACATTTACTGACCAAATCCTCTACATCAGCATGAGTCATCAGCCAATAAAAAACCATGACGGAAAGCTTTGGCCATAAGAGATTTTGAGCCGGCGTGATGACCACAATCCCCTTCATGGATCTCACGAAGTATTTCCTGACCTTCCGCAGGCGACACACAACATTGAAACGCCCCAGTAACACTGCGATGATGCAACTCACCATGAACAATTGTCATGGACTTAGACCGCCGGATGATTTGTCTAACCAAGGTCTCATCCTCAGGCAACTCACCCGGGGTCATGTAAGCCAAATATGGCACTGTCCAATCCGGAATGACGTGAAGAGCCGCCACCAACTGCGCTTCTGGATCTGGAACAGCCAAGTCTTCCTCTATGGGCAACTTGACAGAAGGGTTATGCAAAACATCCAAAAATGTGTTAGGTGGCACCGGCTTACGCTGAGAACCCAGCCGGCTTAAAGCATTAGCCGCCTCATTCTTCCTTCGATCGATATGCTCCACTTGATAACCCTTGAAGTGCCCAGCTACATCATCAACTTCACGGCAATAAGCCGCCATGAGAGGATCCTTAGAGTCCCACTTGCCTGACACATGTTGAGCCACCAAATCTGAGTCGCCCAAGCACCTTACCCGGCTTAAGTTCATCTCCTTAGCCATCCGAAGACCATGGAGCAAGGCCTCATACTCAGCTGCATTGTTAGTATAGGGAAACATCAACCGGAGCACATAACAAAATTTGTCACCTCGAGGGGAAGCTAAAACAACTCCAGCCCCCGAGCCCTCCAACTGCCTGGATCCATCAAAGTGAATAGTCCAATATGTGTTATCCGGCTTTTCCTCAGGCGTCTGTAGTTCTGTCCAATCGTTGATGAAGTCCACCAGTGCTTGAGACTTAATAGGAGTGTGTGGCACATACTTCAAACCATGAGGCCCAAGCTCAATGGCCCACTTGGCGACTCGTCCTGTAGCATCTCTATTATGGATGTTGTCTCCCAAAGGAGCAGAACTTACTAAAGTGATGGGGTGACCTTGGAAGTATTGCTTAAGCTTTCGGCTCGCCATGAACACCCCATAAACAAGTTTCTGCCAATGTGGATATCTTTTCTTAGACTCAATAAGCACCTCAGTGATGTAGTAAATCGACCGTTGAACCGGATGCTCCTTGCCAGCCTCCTTGCGCTCCACCACAACTGCAACACTGACAGCACGTGAGTTAGCGGCCACGTATAATAATAGCGGCTCTTTATCAATGGGAGCCGCAAGGACCGGCAGCTCAGATAACTGTCTCTTTAAATCTTCAAAGGCAGCATTAGCAGCATCACTCTAGACAAAATTGTCTGTTTTCTTCATCATCTGATACAGCAGTATGGCCTTCTCACCTAACCGGCTTATGAACCGGCTTAAAGCAGCGATACGACCTGCCAGTCACTGAACATCATTGATGCACGCCGGCTTAGCCAAAGAGGTAATTGCCTTGATCTTCTCCAGATTAGCTTCAATGCCTCTGTTAGAGACCAGAAAACCCAAAAGCTTGCATGCTGGCACGCCAGACACACATTTGGCCCGGTTAAGCATCATCTTGTAGACCCGGAGATTATCAAAGGTTTCCTTCAGATCATCTATCAAGGTTCCCTTCTCTCTGGATTTCACCACTATATAATCCACATAAGCGTGAACATTGCGCCCAATCTGATTGTGGAGATAGTTCTGTACACATCGCTGATAAGTCGCCTGGGCACTCTTGAGCCCAAATGGCATAGATACATAACAGAAGGCTCCAAATGGAGTGATGAAAGCCAACTTCTCCTGGTCCTTAACTGCCATTTTGATCTGATGATAACCAGAGTAAGCGTCCAAGAAGCTCAAATGCTCACAACCCGCCGTAGCATCAATGATTTGATCAATACGGGGAAGAGCAAAAGGATCAGCCGGACAAGCCTTATTTAAGTCCATGTAATCCACACACATCCTCCAGGTGTCGTTCTTTTTAAGTACAAGCATTAGGTTAGCCAACCACTCTGGGTGAAAAACTTCAACAATAAACCCGGCCTAAGAGCCGGGCCACCTCCTCACCGACAGCTTTCTGTCTCTCTTTGTTGAACCGCCGAAGAAACTGCCTGGCCGGCTTAAACTTTGGATCAATATTAAGAGTGTGCTCAGCGAGTTCTCTCAGTACACCCGGCATGTCAGAAGGTTTCCATGCAAAGATGTCCCGATTCTCACGGATGAACTCGATGAGCACGCTTTCCTATTTAGGATCCAGATTGGCACTGATACTGAATTATTTAGATGAGTTGCTAGAGTAAAATCAATAAGTTTGGTGTCATGAGCCGACTTAAACATCATCACCGGCCGTGCTCTGTGGTTGGCTTCTTCAGAGATGTCATGTCCACTGGGTCAACGTTATCCTTATAAAACTTCAGCTCTTCTGCTGCACAAACAGATTCGGCATAGGCAGCCAGGGCTATCTTTCGACTCCCATGCACAGTAATGGTGCCCTTGTGACCCGGCTTCTTAAGCTACAAGTAAACATAACACGGTCGTGCCATGAACTTGGCATAAGTCGGCCGTCCAAACAGAGCGTGATATGGGCTCTTGATCTTGACCACCTCAAAGGTTAATTTCTCATCCCGAGAATCATGCTCATCTCCAAAAGCTACCTCCAGCTCAATCTTACCAACTGGGTAGGCCGACTTACCAGGCACCACTCCATGAAAAACAGTGTTGGATGTCTTTAAATTTTTGTCAGTCAACCCCATACGTCGAAAGGTCTCATAATAGAGGATGTTAATGCTGCTACCTCCATCCATGAGTACTTTAGTGAACTTATATCCACCAACCTAAGGCGCTACCACCAAGGCTAACTGACCCGGATTGTCAACCTGGGGAGGGTGACCTTCCCTGCTCCAGACAATAGGCTGCTCCGACCACCTTAAATAACGGGGAACCGCTGGCTCAACAGCGTTCGCAGCCCTTTTATGAAGCTTCTGGTCTCGTTTTCATAAGCTAGTGGTGAACACATGATATTGTCCACTATTCAACTGCTTTGGATTGCTCTGATAACCCGACTGCTGCTGCTTCTAACCTCCCTGACCAGACTGCCGATTATAGCCACCTTGATTTCCCTGAAAACCGAAGTTTGAGCCGCCACCCGAGCCATGAAAACCACCTCCACCTGAGCCGCCAGCAGACCCATGATTGCCATCGAATGTGTTAGAATTTTTGAAAGCCTTCATGATCGCGCAATCCTTCCACAGGTGAGTGGTTGGCCTTTCTGGAGTGTCGTGTCTCAGACAGGGTTCATTAAGCAGTTGCTCAAGACTAGGACTTGACCTGCTGGACCGAGGGGGCGGCCTCCCCTTGCGTCATTGATTGTTACCTTCTAAATTGGTATGGGCCACAAACTCTGAGTTACTGTCGGCCTTACTCTTATTGCTTCCTTGATTCGTTGGGTTATGCTGCTGACCCTTTCCGTTGCCGTTCTTCTTTCCCTTCCCTGTCTTCTCTTCATCAGACGTGGGATCCTTGGTACTATCAGAATCGGCATATTTGACTAGAGCCGCTATCAGCTGGCCCATATCATTACAATCACGCTTGAGGCACCCCAGCTTCTGTTTCAGAGGTTCAAATTGGCAATTTTTCTCCAACATTAAGACTGAAGAGCCGGCATCCATCTTGTCAGACGAATGTATTATCTCCTTGACCCGGTGCACCCAATGAGTGGTAGACTCACCCTCCTCTTGCTTACAATTAGTCAAGTCCACAATTGACATGGGCTGCTTGCAGGTATCTTTAAATTTCTGAATGAACCGAGCTTTTAACTCTGCCCATGAGCCAATGGAATTAGGCGGCAGCCCTTTTAACCAAGTGCGGGTCGTTCCATCCAACATCATGGTGAAGTACTTGGCCATCGCCGCATCACTGACCTCCAACAGCTCCATGGCCATCTCATAGCTTTCAATCCACGCCCCGGGCTATAAATCAGCCGTATAATTTGGCACCTTTCGGGGTCCTTTGAAATCCTTGGGCAGATGCTCATTACACAAAGCCGGCACCAAACAAGGAACGCTGCCAGTTCTGGTGGCCACTCCTACCTCAACAGAAGTCGTTGGATATTCCGATAAGGTTTGGTGGGCCGCCTGCTGAGCCGCCTGTTGAGTTGCCCGCTCATCCTCTCGACGTATCCTGTCCTGTACCAGATTATATCCACCGGGGTGATTACGGCGCTGGGCGTTGCTTGACAAGGCCTCTGAATCCATATGTCTGCTGTAACTTGGGCTCCGTCTTGGGAGAGGAGTCGAATGAATCCTATCTCAACTATAGGAATAAGCCTCCTGCTAAGCCAGGGCCGTCAGGACGAGTTCTCTGATCCTTCGCATCTCAACCGCTGTTGGAGAGTCGCCGTCCACCGGGAGCGCCGCCAAACGTGCCGATGCCGCGATCAGGTTCTCCACGGGGTTAGAAAAGTGACCTGGTGGTGTCGGTACATAGTGAGGCGGCGCCGTATTCACATGAGGAGGTGCCATCACCCGAGGCTGAACCGGTGCCCCTGCTCCGGATGTTATGAATTGATTTGCCTCTGGCGGGTTACTAGGGCCAGCTCCGGGCATGCAGAAGAGATTCCGAGGATCATAAACCGGAGGCAAACGGGATTGAGCCTTCTGGTGTCTCCTCCTCATCACCTCGTTAGATGCGTTCAGGCTCATCGTAAGCTGGAAAGCCTCTGACTGGAGCTGTTGAGCCCGTGCATCCAAAGTCGCCCGCTCCACGGCCAATCTGGTGTCCTCAGCTGCTAGGGCCTCCTTGGCTCAGGCTATCTCCTCATGTACCTGTGCCACTTCTGCATCGTGCTCATCTTGACTTGCCAGAATAACTGTGGCAGTTAACAGGGCCGTCAATTTGTCCATGAGATCAATCGCCACCTGAGCCGGCGGGCGCACATGGCCTCCTGCCCCGGTCGCTCCTGACACGGACGTTATTGCTGCCGCAGCCATAGAGTTTTGGTCGGGTTGAGTGCTAGCCATGAAGATCCCTACTCTGCTTGGCGGCTCAAAGGGGTCTGGAATACTGCTGCCATCGGAACAGCCCCCAAGCCCACCGTCCTGCACTTGGTATAATGAATCCATCTCACTAGTGGACGACTCACCATCAGAATAGACGGTCGTCTCACTGCCGTCCATGGATCCTTCAGAAAGTTTTCCTCCATGGATGCAACGCACGAAGGCACGCTTCACGGCAGGCTGAGCCCGGGCGGGTCTCGCACGCTGAGCCGTCTCGATGATGTCGGTGCAGATGTCCGGCTCAGGGCCCGGCTCGCCAATCCGGCCGATGAAGACGTGGATTCCGCTGAAGGGGACCCTGTACCCGTACTCAATTGGGCCGGTGTCGGGACCCCAGCCGGCGTCGTCGATGTAGAGCTTGTCGCGACGACTCTTGGTCATCCGGCCCACAGCGTATCCCTTGAGCCCTTGGAAGTTGCCCTTCAAGCACTCAAATCCACCGTGCGCTGGCCCCACGGTGAGCGCCAACTGTCGTGGAATTGTCACGATAGATGTCCTCATGAAAGGCCTTAGTCGTGGAGCCATCGCAACTAGGAGGCTTAAAGGGGTTAAAGTGGGACAAAGGACACGGGAGTTTTATACTAGTTCAGCCCCTTACGATGAAGGTAAAAGCCTACGTCTAGTTGTGATGGAATTGCTGGGTTTTCGATGACCAGGGAGCAAATTTGCTATGCCCGGCTCTCAATTTGGTGTTACTTGCCCTAAGCCGCCGGCGGGTCATCCCCTTATATACACGGCTTGACGCCCCACGGCCTACAGAGTCCCAGCCGGCTCAAAAACAGCGTCCGGCTCGGTGACTAATTAATCTTGCCTTACAACACAAGTCATGCCATTACAGCTGTTTATTACTACGGGCCTTAAGCCGCCTGTGGGTTTCAGGCCCTTTATTGAACCGCCATCTTCAAGCTTGGTATTGGGCTTCATATGATGAATCGCCATAGCGTAACCCGGCCCCTCCTGGCCGGGTTACACAAGTAGTTATCTCCCCAACAGATCCCGTCCATGAAATGTGAGGCAACATTCTATCAGCAAATATTACCTTTTCTAGCTTGCCAACCCATACCCTTTGTTGTAGTAGCATTTGTCGTGCGGTGCTTTAACTGTGTCGTGTTTAATTATTTCAGTTATGCAAAAATGTATTGTTCAATAGGTCTATGTGATTTTTAAGTATGAATTGTCCAGTTTAGTTTCACGAATGGCTATATTTGGTTGTTTATAGTGAGTAGATGCCTTGTTTATCTGTATTTGGTTGTTAGGTTGGTTGGAATGAGCATTTTTTCAGTTATCAAGCAAATGCCTTGTTTATTTGTATTTTTTTCTTAGTTTGGTTGCAGTGGGTATTTGTCCAGTTATCAAGCAGATGCCTTGTTTATCTGTATTTGGTTGATAGGTTGCTTTTTTTAGCATTTGTCTAGTTATCAAGCAGATGCCTTGTTTATCTATATTTGGTTGTTAGGTTGCTTTTTTAGCATTTCTCCAGTTATCAAGCAGATGCCTTGTTTATCCTTATCTGCTTGTTACGTTGGTTGCAGTGAGCATTTGTCAAGTTTTCAAGCATATGCCCTGTTTATCTGTATTTGCTTGTTAGGTTGGTTGCAGTGAGACTCTGTCCAGTTTTCAATGGCTATATTTGGTTGTTATACTGGTCATTTATGCCTTGTTTATTTCAGACATTCACAATGTGCGGTTCATTATGTGCAAGTCGGAACTGTGTCGCTCGACTACATCAATACCATTTTGAACAGCAATATTTGGTTCCAGTTATTCCTGGTGTAGTTAACACATGCCCTTTATTTCAGTTTTACACATTTATCCAGTGTGATGTTTAAGCATTACCTACATTCTATTCATTTTCAAGAATACCAGTTTGAATTGCAATATTTTATGGCTATTAAGCCTGCTGTCGATAACATTGCCTTTCATTTTATATCTGCTTTAACAGCATGCTTAAACCAACACATTCAAGCTATCATTTGGAAATGATGTTGTTTACCTTTGCTATATTTGTTTGATGTTAAGATTGTTGTACTTATCATGCCTTTCCACTACTTATGCAGGACAACAACGGGAGTGGCCACCATTTTCCGCCGAGGTTAGCTTCATCCCTCGGCTTGTACTCCCCCCGACGTTCCATAATGTAGTGCATATAGATCCAGGCCTGGACACTAGTTAGCTTTTAATATTGACTTGTTGCTTGTACGTACATATGCCCTTGGCAAGGATCCACGCATCGACCCTTTTTGCGTATGGGGCAATGAGATATTGATGAACAAGCATCAAGTGAGGAAACTGATAAGGATTATTAGCAAAAAGATACGAATGGTGGCAAGCAAATTATTTGTTTATCCTCTATCCAACACAACAGTGAGCTATAGGATGGTAGCTACAAACTCTGCAGCCTTCTCTTTTTACTGCCCATAATGAGTCGTTAGACAACAATGTCTGAATCTTTTTCGTTCCCAGTGGTTCCCGAAGCAGTTCACTCAAGATTACCTCGCAAAGTACATGATTGGTGGACACGCAATGAAGGTTAAAGTATTTCATCTAGACTACAATGAGCATCGAGAAGTCCTAATGAAGACAGTGAAGGATGGACGGGCAGCCATCACAAGGGGTTGGCCTGGAGTCGTGCGCGCCTTACGCATGGAGGAGGGCACAATATGGGCATTCCGCTTCACCTTCTCCAGCAACCAGAATGTATTTCGCCTCTCTCTTTACAGTCTTTAGTACAACTGTGGTTCATCATTCTTTACTTGGTGCTTCTGTAGTTCTTCAGTATATGTACATGTGCATTTAATTATGGATTTGTGGTTGAACCTATATTCGTAATAAACATGGTTGGATATGAAATAAGTGATTGCCTACTTTCAAATTCATAACATGTGATTTTTAAATTAGGGATTAATTGGATTAATTATGGATTAAATAGGGATTACACTGCACACGGTTTGCGAAAGCAAAACGTCTGCGATATACGTGGAGATCAGAAACGTTTCTAGGATCCACTACATGTGCGATCAATCTCCACTGCACACACGACTTTCTCTTGAAAACTGTTTGCATTAGGCCACCTTGCACAAACGTTTATCACATAAAAAGTGTGTGTGATGGACAGCCTTTGCCACACAGTTTCTTTCTATGCACCGTGTATGATGCATTCAATAACGCAAATGATAAAATAATTAATATCGTGTGCAATGGCAACGCTATCACAAACGATTTAACGGGAAAAATTGTGTGTGATGTACCTGTGAACAGAAACGTTTTCCTTTGAGCGACTGTGTGGGATGTACATACGAACGGAAACGTTTAGCGAGGACTAACTGTGTGGGATGTACTTGCGACCGGAAACAATTTCACCGTATAATTGTATTTTTTAGCTGTACTGTACGTATTTCCGTATTTGAGCGCTCGCCGGTCGCACACGACCTCATTTTGCCGAACGTGTGTGCCAGGAGGGCATATCCCCAACGGTTTCTGGGTCGTGAGGGAAGGAACCCCCTATCGCCAACACTCACTTGGCGACGGTTCCAGATGCCGTCGCACAAACGGGTTTTTAACCGTTTGTTTAGGACCGACGCGCACCAGTGTTGTGTTCATTGCTTCAGTCCTCTTCCTCTCAAGGTCCTCCTTTTTATCCTCAGCTGCTCCTATTGCATCCACATCAGCATCACCAACAACAACCCTATGTTCAACAAGATGATGCACATATTCAAGCTCCCAACGCCAAAAATCACAGGTGACCTATAAAACAGAGGAAACACAGCATATTCAGTTAACTACAAAAGTTCAGTAAACTCCAAAGTTCAGTTAACTATTAGGGCATATTCAGTTAACTATAAAACACACTAAACAAAGCATATTTAGCAGCACCCAATTGCAGTACCTAATCTGACCCAAAACCCTAATGCAGTCTTATAGATCAATCTGATGCAGAACCAGTGCCAATATGGAGCAGAATCTGAGGCAGAGGAACATGACCTGGTGTTTGGTGCACCTGTAGAAGACCCACCCCTCGTGCTCGTCGGTGCCAGAGCGGTAGAACTTGACCTGCTCGCCACAATCCGGGCACGGGATAAATGGGATTACAACAGAGCGGCCACGTAGCCTAGATCGAACAGAGCTCGAAGATGACATGACGAGAGAGGGCGGCGGCAATGGCTGCGGCGATGGAGAGAGGGCGGCGGCGGCAACACGACGGCGGAGGGAGGCGGCGACGACGGAGTCTGCGAGCTAGGGTTGGAAGAGGGCAGTGAGTGGGCTCGGTCGGAGCGGGTGTGGCTCGATCCGACTAGGTGGCTCAATCCGACCAGGTGGGGGAAGATCCTTAATAGCTGGCAGTTTTGCAAAAAAAAACCTGCGTGCATGCGTATTCGAGCGAGATGGTCACATGTGGCAGTCAATGCACACTTGGCATCGGTTGACTAGAGCTAGCTCAGCACATACGTACACAAAACCGTATAATGGACCGTAGATGACCCCCTAGAGCAAGTTTGGTGACTGTATTTCAGGTATTTGTGACCATGGGGACTCAAGCTAACGCCAGCGCAAGCAATAGGACCTGTAGTGAATTTTTCTCTTTGTTTATCACGGCTGGATCTCATCTGTAGAAAATTCAGATAGGAGGAAAAGACCAGCATAGTCTGCTGCTATTTTTTCATCACGGTTGGGTCTCATCTGCATCCACACGGACTGGCCGTCGAACGCCTACCTCCGCTCATCCATAATCCTTCGTCCGCCGGACTCGACGGAGCGACGCTCGCACTCGAAAGTAGCAGCAGCTTGCCTAAGGCTGCGTCTCCAACTGCCCGCAGCTGCAGCCTCGCATGGCGCCCAAGCGCTCGATATTTGCCCGTGAGCAGCAGAATCCCCGCCGCCACTCCCTTTCCCTTCTCTCTTCCATCTCCCTTTAAATCTCACCCCGCCATCTTGCCCTGCAGGAGCTCACCAAGCAACCATGGCACCACCCCGAACTCTGGATCTAGCGCCCCCAACCTCGTTGGCCTTCCGCGCGCCTCTCTGACCCTCCTCCGCAGCGTTCTCCATCCTCCCCCGCGACGCATGATGGCCGGTCAACAACCGCCACTGCCCCACCTCGATGTGTCGTCTCCGCGACACTTGGCCCGGCGAACGTCCTCCAACCTCCTGGCGAGCGCCATCCATCCTCCCGCGCGAGGCACGGCGGCGGCCGTCATCAGTGCACGACGGAATGGTTGAAGCCGCCGTCGTTGTCGCAGGAGAAATGGATAACACGACGGGAGGACAATGGGTTGGGATTCAAATGAGTACATGCTTTTTTTTTGCAAAATTGAAACAATATATAGAGACGCACTAAAACAGGGACTGCGGGTTAATTCTTATAAACCAAGGACTTTTATGCAAAATCGCTAGCGACGACCGACGACTAGAAACCCAATTTTCTTTATTATTATTAGGTAAAGATAGAAATTATTGCACTCTCATGCTTCACTTAAATCTTTTTGAGAGTCTATTAATTATTAATTGGCAATATATACGGGTTATAAGACTACTTTGAAAAGTATAGGTATTCAAGGGGGATATAATAAAAACTTTCATGTAGATCGCTAAAATATGAAACATATGGTTTGACTATTGATGTGGTAATATGAAAGGATATTGGTTCATGGTCATTGGTTAGTAGAAAGGTCGGTATTAAAGCTTGTTATTAAATTCTCATCTGAGTGTTGGTCATGGTGAGGGAGTCCTGGACTATGGGGTCCTCAGGTTACCGGCCTATCTCCCATGGGCCGGACAGAGGGTCGGACTATGGACTGCTAGAAGATTGAGCTATGAGGAGACTTCGTATCAGGATAGGAAATCTTTGGTGCCTTGGTGTGTCCTCCAAGTTAGAAAGAGAAGAATCGCCATGTTTATCCCTTCCCTGTAACTGACCATGTGCAACCCTAGTACCCCTGGTGTCTATATAAACCAAAGGGTTTAGTCCGTAGAGGCTAGAACAACAACCATCATCCTACTCAATTAGGGTTTATAGTTCATCTGATCTCGTGGTAGATCGACTCTGTAATCATCCTATACACTTCAATATAATCAAGCAGGACATAGGGTTTTACCTCTTCGAGAGGGCCCGTACCTGGGTAAACATCGTGTCCTTCGTCCCTTGTTCCCCATTGATCCAAGATGCACAGCTCGGGACCCCCTACCCGAGATGCACCGATTTTGACACTGACATTGGTGGTTTCATTGAGAGTTACACTATTGGATCGTCGAAGGATCGATGGATCGCCTGATCATCAGAGATGGCGTCAACACCGGGGACATCTTCGTCTCCGGCCAACTTTTTGCGTTCGACAGCATTGTTCTGGACACCAACTCGACCGGTCATCTTCATTGGGTCGACAATTTCGCCCCGGAATACCATATTAGGTTCGGTAACCTAGAGTATGCAACTGACACCTAGGGCGATCTAATCTTTACTGGCTTCTCAGCCTTACCTGAGGCGCCCATGGACCCTGAAGCATCGACTTTGGGACATCTTTGCCCATCCGATCTCCGGATCGGCTCTTACCTCGCACCCGGCTTCGAGCCTAGATGCGACCATCGTGTCCAAAGACCAGGAGTCAACCCCGGCCGGACTTGCTCCCTCTACGGCGGACTAGGCTTTGAGCCTTGACGCAAGTTCGACATCCGAAGACTGGGAGTCAACCCTGGCCAGACTCGCCCCCACCTCACCATCACTCTGGAGGTTGCCCCGAAGAAATCTCACACGCTAACCCGACTAGTTTTGCATTGTTAAACGAGGCACTAGATCGGATCCAGATGATGACTATCATGGATGGCCCACCCTCGTCCTACGCTCAGTGGGGCCATGAGGATGGCCACCGGGAATTTTACATCCCACCCACCACCCACTTGGTAGCCACTGTCGAAGACTTAACCGACTTGCTGGACTATGCCTCTGAGGAGACCGACGACATGGACGAAGACAACGAAGGCTTGGCCCACGCTAACACGACCCCTTCCGTCACCGGCCGATGGACGACCACCTCCACCTACGATATTTACATGGTGGACACCCCCAAGGACAACGGCGATGGCGCTAATAACAGGGACGACACGCCCAGGAGAGATAGCAACAAGCCCAGCAAAGAGCCTCCTAATGTCGGAAACAACACCAATGATCCAAGGGGCGTCAAGGCAGGGAAAGCAACACGGGCACCGGTGAAGATGACACTCCAAACAATGTGGAAGTTCTCGGCGACCCCGCCGCCGAGCAATAGCTAGACAACTCGGAGGGGCGGGGGGGGGGGTCAGTTTAATCCCGAGGACCTCAATGACTTCCAAGACAGCAACTACCCCCCCCCTCTCTGAGGAGGAGGTTAGCCTTGGAGCCGAGGATATCATTGTTCCGGAGGACCCTCTAGACCAAGAACGGTTCAAACAACAACTTATAGCCACTGTGCGAAGCCTAAAGAAGAAGCAACAGTAGCTGAGGGCCGAGAAAAACACCCTCAACGATAGATGGACAAAAGTCCTGGCAGCCGAAGAAGTGTACGACTACCAACAGCAAACCAAAAGCTACCCAAGGCGGAAAACTGCTGCCACAATTTGACGACGAGGCCCTCGCGCTCGCACCGCCAAGATATACCCACATATACCAGCCCGACTGCCCCTCCCCCCTCGAGGAAGGGACATGCTGGCTGGAGATGCCGAATACCCACCCGCCCCCCTCGCCGTAAAGGCAAGCAGGCAGCACAACCTGAATACAAATATGATCTCCGTCATGACCTAGCCATTAGAGCAGGACAAACAAGATCCATATACGGATCTCGTGAGTATGCTCCGGCTTGACGGGACAGATACCAAACTTGGCGCGACCGAAACGATAGAGTTTGGGAGCAGCACCGGCCAATATGGCAGCCGATCTCCGGCGCGACGTTGCCCGGGTAAGGGGCACCGCTCATCCGATGTGCTTCATGGATGAGGTAATGCGGCATCAGCTCCCCGACGGGTTTAAACTGTAAACATCAAATAATACAACGGGACAACGGACCCGGCCGTATGGATCAAAAAATTTCTTCTCCACATTCATATGGCTCGAGGAGATGATCTCTACGCCATAAAATACCTACCACTTAAGGTCAATGGACCAGCCAGGCATTGGCTCAATAGCCTCCCTAAAAACTCCTTAGGGAGTTGGGAAGAGCTCGAGGATGCTTTCCGAGCTAACTTTCAAGGCACTTATGTCCGGCCTTCGGATGCCGATTAACTGAGCCATGTGGTCCAACAGCCCGGTGAATCAGCTCGACAGTTTTGGAATCGGTTTTTGACAAAAAAGAACCAAATCATCGATTGCCCGGATGTCGAAGCTATAGCTGTATTCAAGCATAGTATTTGGGACAAATGGCTCACACGCCAGCTCAGCCAAGAAAGCCGAGGACGATGTCGGCACTTACCTCTCTCATGACCCACTTTTGTGCGGGAGAAGATAGCTGGTTGGCTCATAGAAGCACTAACCCTGAAGACCCTGGCACCTCAGAAGTCCGTGATGGAATTGGGAAACCATGGCACAACAGAAATAAGCGCCACCATAATGGCAGTGAAGTCGAAGACACAACAGTAAATGCCGGATTCCGCCACTCCAAATCGGGACCGTGGAAGAAACCCTCTAAAGGGAACCAGGATGGACCCACCAAGTTGGACATAATCTTGGATAGGCCCTTCCAGATCCATGACACATCTGACAAGCCTGCCAACTACACCAACCATAACTGTTGGGTGATGATACATCTCCGACGTATCTATAATTTTTGATTGGTTCATGCTATTATATTATCTGTTTTGGATGTTTAATGGGCTTTAATAAGCTCTTTTATATTATTTTTGGGACTAACCAATTAACCGGAGGCCCAGTGCCAGTTTCTGTTTTTTGCCTATTTTAGAGTTTTGCAAAAAAGGAATACCAAATGGAGTCCAAACGGAATGAAACCTTCGCGATAATCTTTCTTGGACCGAAAGCAAACCAGAAGACTTGGAGTTGAAGTCTGGAACTCCGCAAGGAAGCCACAAGGCAGGAGGGCGCGCCCAGGGGGGTAGGCGCGCCGCCCACCCTCGTGGTCCCCTCGGAGCTCCACCGCCGTACTTCTTTCGCCTATATATACTCTTATACCCTAAAACATCAGGGGGAGTCACGAAACCACTTTTCCACCGTCGCAACCTTCTGTACCCGTGAGATCCCATCTTGGGGCCTTTTCCGGCGATCTGCCGGAGGGGGAATCGATCATGGAGGGCTTCCACATCAACACCATAGCCTCTCCGATGAAGCGTGAGTAGTTTACCATAGACCTTCGGGTCCATAGTTATTAGGTAGATGGCTTCTTCTCTCTCTTTGATTCTTAATACAAAGTTCTCCTCGATGTTCTTGGAGATCTAATTGATGTAATACTCTTTTGCGGTGTGTTTGTTGAGATCTGATGAATTATGGATTTATGAACAAGATTATCTATGAATATTATTTGGTTCTTCTCTGAATTCTTATATGCATGATTTGATATATTTGCAAGACTCTTCAAATTATCGGTTTAGTTTGGCCTACTAGATTGATCTTTCTTGCAATGGGAGAAGTGCTTAGCTTTGGGTTCAATCTTGCGGTGTCCTTTCCCAGTGACAGTAGGGGCAGCAAGGCACGTATTGTATTGTTTCCATCGAGTATAAAAAGATGGGGTTTATATCATATTACTTGAGTTTATCCCTCTACATCATGTCATCTTGCTTAAAGCGTTACTCTGTTCTTATGAACTTAATACTCTAGATGCATGCTGGATAGCGGTCGATGTGTGGAGTAATAGTAGTAGATGCAGAATCATTTCGGTCTACTTGACACGGATGTGATGCCTATATTCATGATCATTGCCTTAGATATCTTCATAACTATGCGCTTTTCTATCAATCGCTCGACAGTAATTTGTTCACCCATCGTAATACATGCTATCTTGAGAGAAGCCACTAGTCAAACCTATGGCCCCCGGGTCTATTTTACATCATATTAGTTTCCCATTAAATTGCCAATTTCTATCATCGTTCTTTTATTTTGCAATCTTTACTTTACAATCTATACAACAAAAATACCAAAAATATTTACTTTACTATCTTTATTAGATCTCACTTTTGCGAGTGACCGTCAAGGGATTGAGAACCCCTTTATCGCATTGGTTACAAGGTTCTTGATTGTTTGTGCGAGTACTAGGTGACTTGTGCGTTGTCTCCTACTGGATTGATACCTTGGTTCTCAAAAACTGAGAGAAATACTTACGCTACTTTGTTCCATCACCCTTTCCTCTTCAAGGGAAAACCAACGCATGCTCAAGAGGTAGCAGGTGATCAAACAGGCCGGCAAGCTCAGAGCCGAGGACACAGGCAAAAGCCCCCACAGCGAGGACGATGAAGAACCTTGCAGGCCTAGCATCGGGGGACAGAAACAATTCCCTCCTGAGGTAAAGATGGTGAATATGATCTACTCCACCGATATACCCAAGAAGGAGAGGAAACATGCACTTTAGGACGTCTACGCCGTAGAGCCTGTAGCCCCAAAATTTAACCCATGGTCGGCATGCCCGATCACCATCGGTCGGAGGGACCATCTGACCAGTATCCGTCACAGAGGGTCGGCGGCCCTGGTTCTTGAACCCATTATCGATGGGTACCACCTCACTAGAGTCCTCATGGACGGAGGCAGTAGCCTCAATCTGATTTACTTAGACACAGTGAGGAAAATGTGTATTGACCTGTCAAGGATCAACTCAATAATACTACCTTTAAAGGGATAATCCCAAGTGTGGAGGCCCACTGCTCGGGCACCCTGACGTTGGAAGTAGTGCTCGGCTCGCCGGACAACTTTCGCAACGACGACTTGATCTTCGACATTGTCCCATTTCGTGGCGTCTATCATGCACTCCTGGGCCGAACATCGTTCGCTTGTTTCAACGTTGTCCCCCACTATGCATACCTAAGTTAAAGATGCCTGGACCCAAGGGCGTCATCATGGTCAATGGCAATACGAAGCGCTCACTCCGGACCGAGGAACACACAGCAGCTCTGGTAGCTGAAGAACAAACCGGCGTCGAGAGGCCAAAGTACCAGCCCATCGTCAAGGCACGAGAGGTTAGTAAACGGGCCTGAGCCCTGTCCCCATTTAGGGAGCCTCCCTACGCTCGACGTAAATAGGGATATGCCCCTACAGCATGCCCATCCCAATCGCACACCACGTGCCTCATCAGCACAACTTCACACCCAAAATACCATGGGCAGCTGGGGGTCTAATTCAACTAAACACCAAGTGATTAGCTTGACCGAGCTATGGTCACATATGTCTTCGGACGTCGAACAGTACCATTTAGGTCCTATCCGGCATTAAGCTAGAATAGCATGGTGACTTCTCAAGACTCTTTGTAAAGGGCGCGTCGACCGAGTCTCACCCTTTCCACAGAGTTTGTCCTCCCAACAGAAGCGAAGGCGCAGACGTGCAGCAGGGCACACTAGGGGCATAAACCCATGCATCAAGGCCCTATGTAAACCTTTCATTTGTCAAACCCTTTTCTCTTTCTTACAAAGTACCTGTAAACAGATGCTTCGGCAGACCGAATTGTACGGCTAGACATCATGACCTCATTGGAAATAAAGAACACCTTTTATGGTCCTCTCACCAGCATTTATATTGCACCCTTTTTTCCGCTCTTTGACGTCATCATAAACTAGTTCGGTGCGCATTTTCTAGGATGCAATTGGCTAATAGATCAGGGGCTCGATCGTAATACTCGCCCTATGCATCAAGTCCGGCACTATTTTTCACTATGTGTTCGGCGCCTGGGATATTGCATTATATGAATCGGTTCCGAATTATGTCTTGGGTCAATAGTTGGGTTGCCCGGCTCCTGTGCTTACCTTCTTACGTTCCGCACGTTCGGCTAAGAATTTAAAGGGAGAACCACTGCGATTGTACTTCTGGCTAGCCCGGTTAAGTTCCTCAGTGGAGAAAGCCGAAAACTGACTTTCGTAATTGTCGGTGTTCTGGGAACGGGGGTACCCAGACTTGCCTGCCTGTGGCCCACGGTGTGGCTCCATCGACGGTCTGGTACGACCCACCTTTAGCAACAACAACTCAAGACCCTCACGAGGGGCCAAGCCTCGCGAGGCGGACGGCACCAAGACCTCCAGCAGGAGCGGCCACCTCAGGCTGGCTCCCAAGGAGCGGAGATTTCTATGCAAGCCTCACCTCGCGAGGTTCGGATGACGTGAGCCATGATGACCAAGGCTAGGCGGGTGCAGCGCAACAGTTTCCTCTTTGGTGCTAAAGAAGTAAGTGCAGGTGCGGGGTACCGAGGAATCTACCAAAGGTTTCCATTCTCATGCAACAAGACCAAGACCGCCAGGATGGCAGGACTGAGGTCATCGCCGAGCCCACCACAACGTCACAACCAGAGGCTTTTGCAGGCGAAGACTACTTTTGGCAGGATAACATGTACTAGTTGTATCCCTTCGAATTTGGCCGTTGTGGGATCCCTTCCCACCTTCATTTGGGAAGAGGACCGAGGCCACTATAAATAGGACCTAGCCACCACCATAGAAGGGGACGGATCAGTCAGAACATCCTCACTCCCACCAACTCACTCGAGCACAAGAACACCTCCCCTCTTGAGGTTGTTCGCCACTTTACTAGTTCATCCTCAGCCCCTCGAGGCCAATCCACCACAAAGCAGGAGTAGGGATTTACACCGCAAGGTGTCTCGAACCTAGGTAAACTGTTGTGTCCCTTTTCCTTATAGTTCATCGAGCTAGGCTGTGAGATTGGCAAGTAGGCAGACTGGGGAGGATGACTTCTTCGCACGCACCCCAGAGTTCGAACCTCTCAAGGGTCTGTGGAACCGGAAATCTGAGATTTGGTGCACTTCTTAATATTGAAGGCAAGACGAAAGATACCTTAAAATCTAGGATTGATTTGACACACCTGGGTATGAGAAAGGATTTGCAGGTGCAAGATGAAGGTAAACCATGGGATATGGCACCAGCTGTGTACGTCTTGGACAAGGTAAAAAGAAAAGAATTCTGCGAGGTCATGTCACATGTGAGATTCCCACATGGATTTGCTTCCAACCCTGAAAGGAGAGTCAATGCAGATGGAAACAAGGTACAAGGGTTGAAAACTCATGACTGCCATGTCCTACTTCAAAGGGTTTTACATGTTATCCTTAGAGGATTGGGCCGCCCAGACTTATACAGAGCAGTTGTAGAGTTGGGACAATTCTTCAGGGAACTCTGCAGTAGGAATATCAGGATAGATGCTTTGGAGCGTCTTAGAGACAAGATACCAACTATCCTATGCGACCTTGAGAAGATATATCCTCCAGACTTCTTTGATGTGATGGTGCATTTGGCTGTTCATCTACCTGATGAGGCACTACTTAGAGGTCCGGTACAGTATGGCTGGATGTACCCTATTGAAAGGCGGCTAGGCACTTTCAAGGTCTATGTTAGGAACAGAGCTAGACCCGAGGGTTCCATTGCAGAGGCCTACATTGCTACAGAAGCGTTGACATTCTGCTAAAAATACATTGAAAGAGCTGATCAGTTTAGCAAAGAGGTGGGTGAAGACAATCCCGGGCTCAGTGTTTTCGATTATTCTGTTCGAGTTACAGGGAAGAGTTGACAAGAGGACAGAATAATCGAAAACATTGAGCCCGAGATTGTCTTCACCCACCTCTTTGCTAAGCTGATCAGCTGTTTTAATGTATTTTGAGCAGAATGTCAATGCTTCTGTAGCAATGTAGGCCTCTGCAATGGAACCCTCGGGTCTAGCTCTGTTCCTAACATAGCCCTTGAAAGTGCCTAGCCGCCTTTCAATAGGGTACATCCAGCCATACTATACTGGACCTCTAAGTAGTGCCTCATCAGGTAGATGAACAGCCAAATGCACCATCACATCAAAGAAGGCTGGAGGATATATCTTCTCAAGGTCGCATAGGATAGTTGGTATCTTGTCTCTAAGACGCTCCAAAGCATCTATCCTAATATTCCTACTGCAGAGTTCCCTGAAGAATTGTCCCAACTCTGCAACTGCTCTGTATAAGTCAGGGCGGCCCAATCCTCTAAGGATAACAGGTAAAACCCTTTGAAGTAGGACGTGGCAGTCATGAGTTTTCAACCCTTGTACCTTGTTTCCATCTGCACTGACTCTCCTTTCAGGGTTGGAAGCAAATCCATGTGGGAATCTCACACGTGACAGGACCTCGCAGAATTCTTTTCTTTTTACCTTGTCCAAGACGTACACAGCTAGTGCCATATCCCATGGTTTATCTTCATCTTGCACCTGCAAATCCTTTCTGATACCCAGGTGTGTCAAATCAATCCTAGATTTTAAGGTATCTTTCATCTTGCCTTCAATATTAAGAAGTGGCCCCGGCTCCTCCCGAGGGGTTTTTCCCTTCTCCACCACAGAGAATCTCCTGATCGGCGCCATGGATGCTGTAGTAAGACGACGAGACAAAGAAGAAGAAGAAGAAGAAGAAGAAGAAGGAGCGGGCAGCGAGAAGATGGAGATGAGCGAGGGGGGATCTGCCCCTCCCCTCATTTATAGCCGGAGGGAGGCCAACCGCCGGGCTCCACCATCCACGCAATGATGGTTTTTCTCTCCATGCAGCAGAGTCTCGTCAAGTCGGACGGTTGCCGAGGCAGCGTGTGGAAGCGGAGGCGCCCACGTCCCATTAATCGCCACGCGTCGACCAAGGCCGCATGCGGTTAGGGCCCGCGGTGCTCCGCACTTGCCCTTTGGCATCGCCTCGAAGCCAAGTCCGAGCGCGCCTTGGGCCCGGGGGGCTACTGTCGGTGTTCTGGGAACGAGGGTACCCAGGCATGCCTGCCTGTGGCCCACGGCGTGGCTCCATCGACGGCCTGGTACGACCCATCTTCAACGACAACAACTCAAGACCCTCGCGAGGTGGACGACACCACGACCTCCAAAAGGAGCGGCCTCCTTAGGCTAGCTCCTGACACTACAAAAAAAAGACACATCCGTGACATTTTGGGCCGAACAAAAAAAAATTATGTCATACATATGACACTTCTATGACGATAATTGTGACAAAACCCAGCATCATCATAGATGTGGTGGGCTCCTACTTCTATGACAAAAAATCATGACAGAAAATGGGCTTTTCGTCCTGGGCGGGCCGGAGACGTAGCTGCATGACATTCTTTGGGCCGTCCATGACGGAAAAAACCATGGTAGAAGCGAGGGGGAGGAAAATTTCAAGGAGTTCCCGGTTACGGTGGGAGGTCGGGGGCCGAGCGATGCGTGTTTCTCTCGTACACGTACGCGCGTGTGTGTGAGGCGTTGGCTCTAACTGAACCCGAGCGAGGCGTTGGGCTCTAACTGATCCTGAGCGATTGCACTGCAGGCTACGCATTACTAAACCCGAGCGATCAATCAATGGCTGTTAACTGAACCCAATCGAGCGATTCCTTCGCTACTGCTGCTAACTAAAGCCGGTCGATGGGATGAACAGTGAGCGTTGCAGGGGGATTGGATGAACAGTGAGCGGTGGCGTTGCCTCTGGATGAACAGGACCCCGTGGTGTGGTGGTGGGCTGGATGAACAGTAGACGGTGGAGGGGTGCCCATGGAGGGGTGGATGAACAGGACCCCGTGGTGTAGAGGGCTGGATGAACAGTAGATGGTGGAGGGGTGGTTGAACAGGACCCCGTGGTGTGGAGGGCTGGATGAACAGTAGATGGTGGAGGGGTGATTGAATAGGACCCCGTGGTGTGGAGGGCTGGATGAACAGTAGACGGTGGAGGGGTGGTTGAACAGTAGCCGGTGGAGTAGCGAGCGGTGGAGGATGGATGAACAGGAGCCCGTGGAGGCTGGAGGAGGTCGACGGTGGAGATGAACAGTATCCCGTGGAGTCCCGTTTTGCGGTACGCCACACCTCTCCCGATGAACAGGACCCCCGTTTCGACCGTAGCGCTCCAACACAAGTCTGTTTCCTCCATTTTGCGGTATGCCACACCCCTCCCGATCAACAGGACCCCCGTTTCCACCGTAGGAGGTCCGTTTCCTCCGTTTTGCGGTACGCCAGACCCCTCCCGATGAACAGGGTCCCGTTTCGAACGTGGCCGGTCGAACACAAGGCCGTTTCCTCCGTTCTGTGGTACTCCAGGCCTCGTTTCCATCGCATGTTCCATCCAAGCCCTCCCGATGAACACGACGCATTCTATTGCCTCCCCATGAACACGCCGACGACGCTGTTTCTCCGTTCCGGACCCAGCCATGTACACGAGCCCTCGCCGTACGTATGCACGAGTAGGCATTCGAGACCCCGCCTGTATGTACACATACGTGGCCGTATTTTCTTTCTTGCACCCTGGCCGTTGTACGTACGTGTACATGCTACATGCGCACCTCTACTACGACACATGCGCGCCTCTACATCGACCAGTATGTACGTACACGTTCGCGACCAGAATGACAATGCTACGTACGGTTCGACCAAGTGGGTCCCGACTGTCAGGCACTTCCTTGCCTGCGAAGATGTAGCTGGTGGGTCCCAGCAGTCAGGGGGGCAAAATACGGTGGCCCGTCCGGTGGGTCCCCGCTGTCAGGTGGAGGAATAATTATTTTGCACGTAATAAGGAGGCACTTCCTTGCTGCGGCCGTGGACCCAGCTGTCAGCCTCTCCACGTACAGTCCACGTCCGATGGAAGCCGTTCCTTGACCACGTTGACCACGCCGCGCCGAGAGCACCAGGACGGTGGACGACGGCGAGGCCTAGGAAGGGGACGACACGGAGCCAGGGAAGACGCGGCAGTGGATGCCCGCGGCAGTGGATGCCCACGCGTAGAGGAGTACGAGGGCACTGGTTCGCTGCGGTGTGAGGCTGCCGTCGCCGCAGAGTAACAGGGGGTGTGGGTGAGTAGAGGGATGGCCTGGCCAGCGGTGGGAGTAGTAGGGGGCGGTGAGGCCTCCGCCGCATCGCAGCCGGCCACGGGAGGCAGGAGCACGAGGCACGACCGGCGCTGGTTTGGGCGGCTGGAGCAAGAAGACCAGAGGTTGAAGAAGCACTACGGCCGTTGGATGGACATCGTACGGTCACTGGAGCTAGAATCGTGCATATTGACTAAGTTGACAAAGCCCTCCGTCCCCGTCAACTTAGTAGGCCCACAAGTCAGCCTGCCACTATACTGGGTCCCAGCTAACAGGGGGAGTATTCATTTTTTGTGCGTAATAAGGAGGCACTTCCTTGCGTGCGAAGATATAGCTGGTGGGTCCGAGCTGTCAGCGGCGGTAACGTTTTTTTCGCGAAATACAGAGGCCCTTTCGGTGGGTCCCTGATGTCAGGTGGAGGAATCATTATTTTGCGCGTAATAAGGAGGCATTTCCTTGCGTGCGGCCGTGGACCCAGCTGTCGGCCTCTCCACGTACAGTCCACTTCAGATGCATGTCGGTCGTTGACCACGTTGACCAGGCCGCGCCGAGAGCACCAGGGCGGTGGACGACGGCGAGGCCTAGGAAGGGAACGACACGGAGGCAGGGAAGACTCGGCAGTTGTTTCCCACGCGGAGGGGAGTACGACTGTACGAGGGTTTACTGGTTCATCTGCCGTCGCCGGAGAATAACAGCAGGTGTGGGTGAGTAGAGGGATGGCTAGGCCAGCGATGGGAGTACGGTGGGGCGGTGAGGCCTGCGCGGTAGCACAGCCGGCCGGGGAGGAGGGAGCAGGCAGTCCCGCCGGCGCTTGTTTGAGCGGCTGGAGCAGGAAGAGCAGAGATTGAAGAAGCACGACGGCCGTTGGATGGACATCCAACAGTCACTGCTTGTGCGTCAACCTTTTTTTAGGAAAGCCTCAAATCTGTGGAAAACAGCATAAGCCCATCTGCCATTATTTCTAATAATTTTCAGCCCATTTGCTAATTCTTAAGGTTTTTTTGAGCCCATATTCTTTTTGTTAGCATTACAGCCCAATATTGTGGCCACGGTTAAAAAATTATACGAAATTTTGCATATTTCGGTGCGGTCCGAACTGTTTTTAATCCCGAAATTTCGACTCACATTCAAACTGATTTTAAAAATAAATGTATATCAATATAAAATCCAACAAATTCTCCACGCATAAAAATTAATGTAATTTAAAATCTTGAAATGAAAAAAAGATATTTGAAACTAATTGCCGGTTTGATGTGTTTTAAAAATGTACAGCCCATTTCTCATTACTGATGGGCCATTTTCTCGGCCAGCCGAATGAAAGCTCTCCTCGTCTTGAAAGATTTGCAGCCCAACAGGCCTGACAAAGCGACTTACTTGGCAAATCACAAAAAAACTGGGCTTGTGGCCGTGGACCCAGCTGTCAGCCTCTCCACGTACAGTACTCTTCCGATGGAAGTCGTTCCTTGACCACGTTGACCACGCCGCGGAGAGCACCACGGCGGTGGACGACGGCGAGGCCTAGGAAGGGGACGACGCGGAGCCGGGAGACGCGGCAGTGGAAGCCCGCACGGAGAGGAGTACGAGGGTTCACTGGTTCGGCTGCGGTGTGAGGCTGCCGTCGCCGCAGGGCCTGGCCAGCGGTGGGAATAGTAGGGGGCGGTGAGGCCTCCGCGGCAGCACAGCCGGCCACGGGAGGCAGGAGCATGCGGCACGACCGGCGCTGCTTTGGGCGGCTGGAGCAAGAAGACCCAGAGGTTGAAGAAGCACTACGGCCGTTGGATGGACATCGTACGGTCACTGGAGCTAGAATCGTTCATATTGTCTAAGTTGACAAAGCCCTCCGTCCCCGCCAACTTTGTTGGCCCACAAGTCATCCTCCCACTATGGTGGGTCCCAGCTAGCAGGGGGGTATTCATTTTTTTTGTGCGTAATAAGGAGGAACTTCCTTGCGTGCGAAGATATAGCTGGTGGGTCCGACATGTCAGTGGGGGGAACGTTTTTTTTGCGAAATACAGAGGCCCTTCCAGTGGGTCCCAGCTGTCAGGTGGAGGAATCATTATTTTGCGCGTACAGTCCACGACCGATGAATGTCGTTCGTTGACCAGGCCGCGCCGAGAGCACCATGGCGGTGGACGACGGCGCGGCCTAGGAAGGGAACGACATGGAGCCGGGGAAGACTCGGCAATGGTTGCCCACATGGTGGGGAGTACGAGGGTTTACTGGTCCGGCTGCCGTCGCCGGAAAATAATAGGAGGTGTGGGTGAGTAGAGGAATGGCCTGGCTAGCAATGAAGTAGGGTGGGGCGGTGCGGCCTGTGCGGCAGCACAGCCGGCCACGGGAGGCGGGAGCAGGCAGTCCCACCGGAGCTGGTTTGGGCGGCTAGAGCAAGAAGATCAGATATTGAAGAAGCAGCACGGCCGTTGGATTAACATCCAACGGTCACTGCTACTAGAATCATTTGTGGACTAAGTTGACAAAGCCAAAGTACACGTCAACCTAGTAGACCCACAAGTCAGCCTCCAAATCTGTCCCAAACAGCATACAGCCCGAAATTTCTAGCCAGATTCAAATTAATCTTAAATCTAAATATACCTTAATTTAAATTCAATGAAATTTTACCTGCACAAAAACAATGAAATTTAAAATATCAAAATCCGAAAGAAAACAGTATTTTGGAACTAATTGTCTGTTTGCTGTATTTTTTCATTTTACAGCCCATTTATTATTACTTATAGCCCATTTCTTATTACTTATAGCCCATTTTCTGGGCAAAATGCATCCCTCCTCGTCTTGAAAGATTTCCGGCCCAGCAGGGCGTAGAAAAGCAAGTAGGCCTACGTTGGTTATTCTGCAAAAACCAAAATAGCTGGCTAGCAATTTTCAGAAAGGAAAAAAACAAAATGGGCTGGCCATGTGCTAAACATATGAAATAAAAGCCTGGGCTAGATGGGCCACGGGTCCCGCACAACCCAGTTGATACCCTTCTCCGTCCCGAAAAAACAAAATTACTGTGCGCGCTGCTGGGTCCCTACTGTCATCCTCACCATGTACAGTCATCTCCTTATTCCTGTTGGTTGTTGACCATGTTGACAACACGGGAGGGCGGCGCCGTGGCGAGCGAACCAAGGCGGAGGACGATGGTGAGGCCTCGGACGGGAACGAAAAGGAGCCGGGGCAGATCACAGCCAGCCGTGGGAGGCGGGAGCAGGCGGTCCCGCTGGCGCTGGTTTGGCTTTGGCGGCTCGAGGAAGAAGAGACTGAAGAAACGCGACAGACGTTGAATGTCAATCCAATGGTCAAGGTTGGCACAATCGTTTTGTTGACTAAGCGGACACCAAGTAGCATACTTTTTTATATATAGGAAGAAAACTGTGAGGAAAATGCGTTCGTCTGCCGTCCTCCTCACAGGGAACGTTCACCACATAAGTGACTAGCACCCTTGGTTTTCAACCGAGAGGTCTTGGGTTCGAGTCCCAAGAACTCTCAATTTTGTCCTCCTTCCTTCCTCGCAAAAAAGGGAAAGAAAATCAAAGACTTGGGAAGGCGTACAGAACAAGCTAGTGTACCAGTAATGAGATGTTGCCGAGTTTTAGAAAAAAGAAAGACGTGCTCCTGTAGCTGGTTCGAATCCAAACATAGACTATGACTATATATGGTGCTATGCTACTCTGCAAGTAATGAAACTGACATATCCAACGTTCGCTTCTCCTCTTCTCTACTTACTCTGCCTAGCATCAGAAGCTCTGGCCGCAGCAACCATGTCCGCTGGTTGCTCGTCCACCTGCTCTTCAGCAGGCAACAACCAGATATGCGCCAAGTCGCAACCCGTACCATCACCTGTGGGTCTCATCACACCCTCGTCGGCACTCGCACCGCAGCCGATTGCTCATCGCAACCCGCTGCCGTTGGTGTGGTGCCACTGCTGCAAATCATGCAGAGTCATCCGTCGCGTCTCAACCACAATCCGCAACCCTGGCCGAGTCTTCTACAAATGCCTGAATCATGGGGTAATAATATGTTTAAGTGTTGTTCTGCTGCTTTCAGTTGCTGATTTTTTTAATAGTTTGGTTGATGATCTACCAATTTGATTCGTGTAGAAAAGGGAAGATTCGTGTGATTTGTATTTCTGGGAAGTTGCTGATGTGGGGGAATGCAACTTCGTTGATTATTTGGTTAGCCGAGGAATCCCAATACCAGCAGGTTGGGGTGTTGGACAAGTAACTGAAGGAACGTCAGAAGAGGAAGATGCAGAGCAGAAGCTTAAAGATGCAGTTCCTCTGATCATGGCCAAGCTACAGCTACTGAATGGCCTTGACAGCAATGAGGAGATGAAGAGCTTGTGAAGATAATGGGAAAAATTGATGTGCTCTGTAGGATGATTGTCTCTTTATTTGCAGTGTATGTAGCACTCATGATGTATTCAGTGGCTACGACATGAGCACTTTGCTGAAACTACTAATGAATGAAACCTGTGTAGCAGGCTGGGCGTAGTGTTGTGAACATCTAATGATTTCTATTAACAGAAATCAGGGGGTATCCCCTTTTGCTCATATAAATAAATAAATAAATAAATAGCAGAGGCCCTGTAGGGTCAGTTTTGTTCTCATTCGAAGACGTCGAGCAAATTACCGTCCAACAGCAAACTATGTCATCAAATTCAAGTTTCACAGCCAAATATGAGTACAAATAAACAACAATGTCATCATGTTTTAGTTGTCATACAATCACCAAACACAAATCAACATACATAACAAGTGATGTTCTCACAGCAAAATACTAAACAACATGTTCATCAGGTTTCAGTTGTCATAGCAAACACAATTTCACATAGTGGATAAAAAAAGTCTTCTGACAGGCAAATACGATAAAAGCAATGTAATCATCATCCGCAGCAGCAGCGTCAACATCTTCGCCATGTGTATCAGTCTGAATCGTAATTCCCCATGGTGTCATCTTCTTCTTCGTCCTCAACGTCCTCGAATGTTGGCTTCTTCTTGATCAACTCTTGTATGTCCACAGCACGACAGGCAATCTTTTCGCCGGCGTCATTGACGTGATGGTTCTCAAAGATATTAGGAACATCTGTGTTATCTTGTACATCAGGAGCAGTGTAAGCATCATCTTGTTGTGCAACTTCATTAAACGAATTCCTCTGCTCAAACCTTTGCAATACTCTCCAGTCATCGCTACGTGCAAATGTGTCTTCCAAGAAAAATATCTGTGTTGCTTGATTTGCCAAAATAAAAGGCTTGTTGGTCTCGTACGCCGCCTTGACATTGATGGATTTGAAATAATCATCAGCTCTGGGTTTTGCGATCCTGGAAAACAGGTTATACCAACGACAGCACAACAGAACCACACACCGATGATCCTCGAAACTGGAGATATACTGCAACTGAATAATGTCTGTTATGTTAGCATACATTTCAGTTGTCTCTTTGTCATACGTATCCGTGCTCATGATGGCATTGTTTTGTGTCTTCCTGCCTTCGTCTCGTGCAAGGGTGTTGTAGCGCACATCTCCAACAACGCAAGATTCATAATGTCTTACCCGAGTATCAGGACCCATTGCTAGTGAGTAAAGGGCATCATCAACTGCCTGCCCATCCTCCCACATCTTCTTAACCTATGGTTAGAAAATAGACAAGCTGATCATCTTATGTACTCAATATATTAAAAAAACTGACAGTGCACTTCAAAAGCTTACATGGTTCTTGAACCATTTCGCAAATCCTGCCATAACCAGTTTGTCAATGTTTCTTGGATTTTGTGGCAGTAACTCCTCTTTGTAGATGTTGCACAACATAGTGATCGCGTCAAACATCTAAATATATAAGAATGTGCTGCAAGTTTAGTAGATTATGATGTATAAGCTGCAGTACTGCACTTACTTGATATAAGGTAGTATCTCAGGATAGTTATTCAACACATACCAAACCATTTTGTCCAAATCTTTAGGTTTGTCCTCTTGTCGACTCTTCCCTGTAACTCGAACAGAATAATCGAAAACATTGAGCCCGGGATTGTCTTCACCCACCTCTTTTGCTAAGCTGATCAGCTGTTTCAATGTATTTTGAGCAGAATGTCAATGCTTCTATAGCAATGTAGGCCTCTGCAATGGAACCCTCGGGTCTAGCTCTGTTCCTAACATAGCCCTTGAAAGTGCCTAGCCGCCTTTCAATAGGGTAAATCCAGCCATACTGTACTGGATCTCTAAGTAGTGCCTCATCAGGTAGATGAACAGCCAAATGCACCATCACATCAAAGAAGGCTGGAGGATATATCTTCTCAAGGTCGCATAGGATAGTTGGTCTCTTGTCTCTAAGACTCTCCAAAGCATCTATCCTGATATTCCTACTGCAGAGTTCCCTGAAGAATTGTCCCAACTCTGCAACTGCTCTGTATAAGTCAGGGCGGCCCAATCCTCTAAGGATAACAGGTAAAACCCTTTGAAGTAGGATGTGGCAGTCATGAGTTTTCAACCCTTGTACCTTGTTTCCATCTGCACTGACTCTCATTTCAGGGTTGGAAGCAAATCCATGTGGGAATCTCACACGTGACAGGACCTCGCAGAATTATTTTCTTTTTACCTTGTCCAAGATGTACACAACTGGTGCCATATCCCATGGTTTACCTTCATCTTGCACCTGCAAATCCTTTCTGATACCCAGGTGTGTCAAATCAATCCTAGATTTTAAGGTATCTTTCGTCTTGCGTTTAATATTAATAAATGACGTGGGCGGGGGAGGGGGAGGGACGTCGGTTTGCTCTCAACTGCGGTCCCACAAGCGAGCGAAAACGCAAGACGAAGCGTGTTCCATTTGGTGAGCGACGTGGAGGGTCCAGCGTGTCGGGCTGCAACGCGAACGCGACAAGAGCGATGTACAGTCAAAACCGATTGACCGGTCGTCACCGGAACCACTATTCACACTAGAACCTTCGCTGCTCGGCCTACGCCAGCCACTGCCCTAAAACCACACCAAATTTCCAGCCCATTCCCCCACCTTTCAATCCCCTAGCCCGCATCAAGCGTCCCCTAGTTCGCCGGAAAGCCATGGTGCGCCGTGAGATCACTTACTACAAGATGCTGATGCCGGAGCGCCGCGCAGAAATCGCGGCGGTGGTCGGCGCCACAGACCTCCATTCCCAAGCTCGCTTTGTGGCGGGCCAATCCCCGAGTTCTCTGGAGCCAAGCTACGAGGAGGAGGAAGCCGATCCAATGTTCATGGGGGAGGTCGCGGCGCAGAAGGCTCCCGATGGGTATGAGACGATGGACATCGACTTCATGCCGGCGTCCGAGTCCCCCATGGTGTAGGCGGACCAGCAGTTCAACATGGCGATACTAAAGGAGGACCGGGAGGCAGAGGCTCAACTCGACGCGGAGCGTGCGCATGCCGCTGCCATCGAGGCTCTCCTGCAGGCGGAACCAGATGTCGTGGATGTGAACCGGGCGGCGGAGGCTCAACTTGAGGCAGAGCGCGCGGATGCTGCTGCCATCGAGGCCCTCCTGCAGGCGAAATCGGACGTCCTCGACTTGAACCGGGCTGTGCTCTCGTCCGTGCAGAGCGCCCGCACGCTCCGCTTGAACGAGTAGCTGGAGGCCGAGGACAACCACGGTGTGGAGACACACGTCGGCAGCGACGGCTGGTTCGCGTCGGCAGCCAAAGACGATGAGGTCGTCTCTTTTCGCGAGCAGTGATAGTTTTTCTTTATGTTGTTGTTTTTATGGATCTTTTGCTGTGTAAAAACATATATTTGTTAGGCAAGTCGCCTGACTTGGGTCAGTCTACCATTTCAGGCGGTTGGATGAATATCCTACGTCTCCTAACCCTCCTTTCCTTCTTCCTCACCTCTTCTTCTTCCCCAACAGACCACCGCACGGGCCGTACGGATACTCCCCAACATGCGGTTGGATAAACATACTCTATGAACGAAAATTATGTGTCAGCGATAGGATGGCTGAGTTTGGTGTGTTCCCATGCGACAGCACGTGTCAGTGAGGGTGTGTTCCCTTGGTTGGGTTTGCGGCGTGCAGGAGCGACCGTGTGAGGGTGCGGTGCGACCGCGGCGTGCAGGAGCGACCGTGTGAGGGTACGGTGCGACCGTGATAGCCGTGCGCAAGTGTACCTCCTTCTCATTTTGAAGACTTTAGGCAAGCTTGGAAAAATGTGTGGCGAAGTTTGGCAATGCAAGGCCTAGACCCAAACAGGAAAAGTACATACGTACTAGGAGTACTAGTGTTAAAAAAGAAAGGCTGGGTTTTCCTTCGCGGGATTTAATCGATACAAATCCTCGTTTCACGTGTCAATTAATGCGTATCTTTTTCTCCAAAGACCAAAGAGCTAACCATCTCACTCCTCATCGCTTGATTAATGCAGCGCCATGCAAACCAACCTTCTCACTTCCGCATGCATGCAGGGGATATTAATGTCCTTGGTTGCTAACCCCATCAATTTTGCCTCGATTAGTGTTAGTGGCCCTTTGCAAATTGTAATTTTGATATACTGGCCTTATGTACAAAAAATGGAGGTGGTAACTATATTTGACTTCCTTCCCATTGCGGTGATGTCGACGATATTTTTTTTTGTGGTTTGGCGAAGTGCGTTCGACGGAGAACACCATTGAGGGAGACCACAGTAAGTCGTTCGCAAGTGCCGCCTGCAAGCCAAGACAACCGCCTTATTTGCATCCGGGAAGTCCTTTACTAGTACTATTATAACTAATGCGGTGAGATGGCTTCCCGAAGAAGACGATGGAGAAGCGGAGTCAGCGAAGAGTGAAATGATGGTTGCTTCTTTCATGCTTCTGTGATTTGATGCCTCACTGCTTTGTGATTTGTGATAGAAGGGACAGGGGAGTAGACTCTGTGCTCTATACTGTACTACATGCGTCCAAGCATGGGATAAAGAGGAGAGATGTTGCATTTTTCTATTCCTTCAATCAATCAATCAGGGAGCTTCGGTTCCATCTTTTTGTCTTTGGCAACACCGTCCACAATGGTTCCCACGATGCCAAAAGCTATTTTCACATTTGGCTACACATTGTGGATGCCCTTAACCGTACCACTTGGTTTTGCTCATGTGTGCTATCTATACAAATCTCAATTATATTGATCTAAAAAATTATAGAATCGAGATTAGTAAAAAGGAGGTGATTTTGCCGCACGGATGGCGGGGGAGGTTTCTTATTTTCGGAGAACGTTGTCCTGGCGATTTGCTAACATGCGGTCCCATGTGCCAGTGCTTTACCAAGACGATCCGCGTCCCACATGAGGCAGAACAACGGCAGAAGCAACACGTGGTTCAGTTGAAGAAGATGAGGGAGAAGCGGATTCAGCAATGAGTGAAATGATGGTTGCTTCGTCCCTCCAACTTAACTGCGGGAAAGGTGCAGCTTTGTGATTTGACGCCTCATTGCTCATTGCTATGCCGGCGCCATGACTGGGGTGCTTCACCCCGGCTGCTCTACACTCTATTCTGGTATGGCACGTGGACCCGGTAGCTTGATGTCCCACATGTCGGCGAAAGGGACTAGAAGATTTATGAAAGCGAGCGCTCCACTCTTACGACGGAGGAGTAGACGACACGACGGCCCAGTGAACTGTCACTTGTACTGTATAGTACTATAGTTTTGCTGTTTTGCACGATCCATCGATACAAACCCGATTAAACAGGAAAGGGCAGGATTTTTTCCGCGCGGTAGATGATACTGGCCATACATTTCAAAGGCAATTTTAATGTATGCAAACTGAATAATTATAAGTAACAATATGATATCTAGTAAAACTAAAAACACATATGATTTATTGTGTTAGAGTGTAGTAGTAGTGTTGTATTGCATAATTGTTAGATGTAACATGCGAGAACGTGTAGAGATGTAGTTTTGGAGGGCCTACAGAGAGAAAAGCATAATACGGTCACCGAACTTCAGAATAAGCTGATTACGGTCACTATATACATTTTGCGGTGATTATACGGTCACTTGCTCACAGCTCAGCATTGGATTGCACTCTGTTGGCCGGCCAAATAGTCTGCATGGCGCCATGTTGACTAGTTAAATTGACCATGTTTGTTGTGGGTCCCACCTGTCAGTTCGCATAGGCAAAAGGTCAGATAAACACAAATTTACGCAGGCGCGACAAGGCTCCAACCCGTGCGCGGGAATCACCTGGTTGTGTATGTGTCTGTCAGGGCCTGATGTGTGGGCATGCACGTGTAGGTTGAGCACTTGAGTGTGAGAGTGTGTGTTGGTCGTGTGGTGTACTGGTGTGTGCATGCATGCATGCGTGTGTGCATGTGAGTGTTGCGTGCGTGCGTGCGTGGCTGCGTGTGTACGTGTGAGTGTTGCGTGCGTGCGTGGGTGCATGTGTTTGTGTGAGTGTTGCATGGATGCAGTTCGTGTGCATGCGTGCGTGTGTGTATAATCACCACACCAGCTCCTGTGTGTTAAAACAGATGGCTCAGCATACCAATACAAGGCCACCTTGTCCGTTGTGCCTGCGGTCATGACTTCGAACCACCGTCCAAATATTTTTTTGTCATTTGTTTTCATTCTTACTAGCAAGATGCCCGTGCGTTGCATGTAACATCAAGATGCATTTGTATGACTTGTTTATCTTGTGAGAGAAAAGGGTGAATGAGGGAAGGCCTTATTTGTAGTGGAGAGGTGTGTGGGTACCTTTTTGCAAAATTGCCATAGTTTCTTTCCTATCCGTCAGATATAAATCGGACGGCCTATATTGCAGGATGGCAGGCACACCATCATCACCAACTCTGTTTTTTATAAGAGTGTATTTTATGTATTTTATAAGAGTGTAGATGTAGAGTAGATACAAGTCGACACGTGGGCACGATGGTAGTGAGATAATGTGATGCAACACTAGAGGTGCCACGTGGAGCGTTTAACTGGTCAACTAGTCATGTCATGAGCAAATACAGAGTTGTACGGTGAGCCCGTGACTGCATAATAACCACTAAACGTAAATGGTGACCGTAATGAGTGGATTCTGAAGTCCAATGTACGTATCGTGCTTTCGCTTCAAATACAATGACCGTCATTGCATATATCGTAAGAGAAAGATGAAACATGCGTGAATTTTCTGGGGGCTTACTTTTAGAGGACCTGGAGATAGTTTTGTGTGCATACGTGAAAGGGGCGTACAGGGGGGTATGCAATGGAGAGAGAGATGCTCTTCGTTTCTCTTTATTATGACTAACTTTGTATATAGTACAAAAATATACAAATTCACAGTGCGGAATAAATATCATTGTGGGCACCATGCAATGCAAATTAGCGTTCGTACTCCTCCATATAACTTTGTAATGTTGTATATATGTAGAAACTCTAAAATAATTTTTTGGCCATACTTTATTCAAAAGGAATGTTGTATGCGAAATAAACGTGAAGAGAGGGCTTTTTAGATCAATGGGGTACGTGATGTAACATGTGTGAATGTGTAGTTGATGCATTTGGCGGGGCCTAGAGAAGTATGTGTGTGTATTACGTATTTGAGAGAGGCATGGATAGAGGGGCCGACAGGGGGCGTGGGAGAGATAGCACGAGAAATGAGAGTGGTCTAGAGAGAGAGAGACGAATATGACGTCATGATAAGAGATTTCATTCCCTTGAGTGTGTATATGCAAGGGGGGAAGGAATAGATGCACCAGGAGAAATTTTCTGTGTGTGTGGTGTTTGTGTTGGTATGTGTGGGTGTGAGAAGATAATGAGACGTGGGGGCAGAGGGTGTGTCACCGCGTGAGGTCCGGTGGGTCGAGGTGAGGCCCTTCGTTCTGTTCCGTCCTGCGCTACATTGGTCGGCCCGTGATGCATTTAGGAAGACCCATGGATGACTAGTCGTACAAGACAAAGATAGCAGAATTGTGAAGGACTCTGTGTCCACTGACAAAGCCGGCTAGGATTTGTAACCCTAGGTTCTCGGACTAAGGTAACCCCTTTATCTCTGATATTACTATTCATCCAACCTAACTTTAAGGGGCATCCTATAGAATGCTCTGCTAGAATCATACTCATCGATTAGAAAGAGAGGTGTGAGACAATGCGTGAGAGATAGGCGTAAAGATAATGTGCGTACATGAGACATGTAGGCAGGTCCATGTATATAGAAAGGGTCGATGAGGATTGTGCGTGTGTATGTTTGCGAGAGGAAGAGTGCTTGTGATAAAGGTTAGTGAAAACAGTTGTAAATGGTTACGAGAGGGAGGGAGGGTTATATCTAGAGCATGTGTGCGAGAAAGACACCTCGGGAGAGAGTGTGTGAGCATGTGTGAGAGACCATCGATGGAGAGTGAAACTACACATAAAAGACTGCTCTACACATTGATTAAAGATATAAATTATATCCAAATATTAGGATGGGATCATGATATTTGCAATTCGCGTAAGGAGCGGTCATTGATCCATCAGACATCTAGATTCTATCGAATTTGATCATGTCTATGTTATTATTCGACACAATTGATCCACATAGTTAGTATTTTGAACTCCAGACAATGCATCGCTTTAGCAATCGAATATAAACATGAGTATAGTTCATGTTGTGTGTGTAAAGCACATTATACATACGAAAGTTACACAATGGACATTATAAATAGCTACTACCTATGAACTAGCATACATTTGAATTCAACTTAAGGTGGTTTAAAAAATCGAATTCAACATGAAGTCCATTCAATTATTTGAATTTGATATCATGGCATTTGTAAACCATACCTAAATTATGGGGGCACCAATCTTTGCTCTGATTTTGTACATAATAGCATATGTAGTCGTGTACAAAATAGATTCAAATTTAGCTCCTGCATTCCAAAATAATCGTAGTTATAGGATTTTCAAGTGTCAAAATTTCAAAAAGAAGCAGATAATTTAATGAGGTTTTCAAACATACAAGGTCAAATATAATGTTGTATATTTAGGTCAATCCTCATAGTTCAAGAGTACTCTAAACGTGAATGCTTGTGTTTCAAAATTTAGAACGAAGCGCTAAAAGAGCCTCTACTCGCCCGAAACCGCGTGAGACCAATGTTTGGTAGTACAAGGAAATTACTTTTCTAATAACTCTGACCCGTGAAACCTACCGGCCCGACGTCCAAAGGTCTAAACCGGGGTAGGTTTGTAGCTTCATCTAGACGCCACGCAGCCGCATCCGAAAAACATTCATACACAATGGCCGCCTAAGCACACATGCGCGCGGCCGAAATCGCTCCTGCCAACTATTTGGGACACCTGGGATTACCATCCTACCCCCGACCCGCAGTAGGTCCGAAATTTAAGAGGGGGGCAAAGTTTGTACTTTCCCCAAATTTCAAACAAGCGCGTCCCATTTCTGTTCAAAAAAGCAAAAAACAAGCGCGTCCCAGACCGAAACATGGTTCCCCCCCCCACCCGTCTGATTCCCCATTCATACTCCGTGGGCGCCAAAACTACCTCTCCACCAGCTGCGAAACCCAGGCGTCCTCCGTCCGCCACCCCATCCCACCCATCAACCGCCGCCCTCCTCCATCACGCCAGAGCCGATACCCCGACGTCGTCGTCCACCGCAACCTCAACCGCAATGCCCTCCACGGCTAGTAGTTGAAGCCGAGGCCGAGCCGTCCGTACCCGAGCCAGTTCAACCACGCCGTCCTGCGCCTCACCGCTGCCGCTCCAACTTCGCCACCCTCCACCGCACCGGAGCTGTTCCTGCTATGTCATCCTTCGCCGCCTCGGATCTTCTTCCCCTCCGCTGACATACGGCCACGGCAACACAGTCAACAATTTGGCCATGGGTTCGTCCAAGCCCGCACCCTCCAGAACATCGGTTTCCCCGGTAAAAAGAAGAAAATCGGCGCGATTTGTGGAGGTGACCACACCGGCAACCGAAAAAGGTACTCATCTTCCCTTATTCGTGCAAATCTTACGTCTCTGCTTGCACGGTATTCATCCCACAGAAGACACTAGTTGACCGCTTCTTCTTGATACTAGATGTTCCTAGTAACTCGCGATGCACAAGGTTTCTCCACATATACTATTTCACCTTAGCTAGAGGTCCGTCGCCCCCCCCCCTGAATTTCAATTTCTGGCCACTTGATTCCCAATTAACGGAAGCATTCCCCGGCATAGCAGGTGCTAGTACGCCTATTACGCCGGGGAAGCAGCGCCTTGGTGTTTATCTTAGGGGCGTGTGCGGCCTAGAGCTGCTAGCGCCCGATCTGGAGGTCGGCCGGGATTAAAGGGATGGCCTGGGGGCGCTGCCAAGCACGGCGGTGGTGTGAGGTCGATGGGAGGGCGGGGCGGCGGAGGCAGGGGTCTGGGCCGGTGGTCGCTGGCGGTTCGAGAAAGATCGTCAACAATGACTGGCGGGAGGTAGACGAAGGCCATCTACCCGTTCCTTATAGATCAGATGGTTCATTAAAAAAATCGACTGACCTATTTATTTTCAGTCGACTGTTATCTTAGATATGACCACATGTGGTGGTGTGCTGGAGGAGTACCTGCATTTCCTATGCTCATATATTACAAAATCATACATAGTAGAATCTAATTTTGTTTGCCATGCAATGTTGTAGAGCTATCATATGTCTCCTGTCATTTATTTTTCAGCCACCTGCTATCTGCTACTTTTATGGTGCACTAGTTCTGCACACACTTCACCCTTACTCTCACTCTTGTGTTTTTATGCAAGGGTATTTCAGACTCTGCTGCCATGAGAGAAGACAAAAAGAAAAGAGAGAATTCGCTCCAGTTTGGTGTGCGGGTAGGCAAGACACGTTTCAGCGCTATAATGGGTGCAGTGTCAGCAGATGGAGACGGTAAACGTAGCTCTAGAGTTGATGACCTCTCTCGCAATGAACCACCATCCCAGGCGCTTGCTTTAACTTCGCGGTGTCATATGTGGTTGCATGTTCCATATGGTGTCTAGCTTGTATTCGAAAGGCCGAAGTCGGTAAGATAAGGAAAGATATTTTTTTTACATGAACCACCATCCCGTGAGCACTAGAAGACAAATAGCTAGTCAGGGCACTGGCCGAGCTAGTGACAAGCCCAGCAAAGATAGGCATCACCTGGAAGCCAACTAAAAAGCTGCGATGGTGGCGAAGCAGCCCACCTCCCACCAGGCTCTCAGGTCCTAGATGATCATGCTCACCACTCCAGCCGGATGTCTAGCTTGTATTGCTTCCAATTTGGTTAAATTGCATCTGCTTAGCTTACACATTATACCTTTGAATATGACATGCCTTTCTATTTTTGGTACATACTAGTACATCTGTGTATTAACCATGTTCTTACATCAAACTAATGTTCTTGTGTATCCCTCATCAATCACTTATGACGAGGCAGGCAAGGGGACTACTCCTCATTTAAAGAATGTAGCGTCAGCCTCCTGACATGATTCTCAAGAAACAGAAATGCTAGATGAAGATAGTGAACGTAGCTCTGTAGTTGATTACAGCATTTCCCCTACACTAGCATCGCAGGTGCTTGCTCTAACTTGGCAGCGTGATATGTGGTTGCATGTTGCATATGGTGTCTAGATTGTAATTCTTCCAATCTGGTTAAACTGCATGTGCTAGTCTGCTTAGCTTATACATTATACCTATTAATGTGACATGCCTTCCTGTATTTATTACATAGTACATCTGTCTATTAAGCATGTCCTTACATAAAACTATTGTTTTTTTGTATCCCGCATTAATCAACATGACGAGACACCTTTAGTATATGCAGTGCGATATTAATTGCATCTTTCATATGATTTATAGCATGCGCTGCTTCTAATTTGTTGAAATTCCATTTATGATGGGACACTTTTAACTTGGCAGAGTCATATTGGTTGCATCTTTCATGCGGTGTCTAGCTTGCATTGCTTCTTATTTGCTGGAATGGTTTCTGCTTAGTTTACACAAACAGTTGTGAACATGCCATGCCATCCTGTTTTTCGTACATATTCCATCCTGGTATCATGTGTTTGCCTTACATCAAAGTAGTAATTGTCAGTATCATGCATGAATGAGTTCTTGAGAGAGAATTTTATTGCTTTTTCTTGTCGGTTTTACTTGACAATTCAAAATCAATAAAGCGGAAGGAAGTTAGCAAGGCAGCGGATAAAGGTGCTCCTTCCGAACGGAGGGCCTCTACAGTTTCTACTCCTCCACACCCCCAAGATGATTTCCAAGACAACACATGCATAGACACTCAACAAAGCTGTGTTTATGATGAGCACGTCTCCCCTAGTGCAGCATCACCGGTGCTCCCTCTAACTTGGCACTGTTATATGTGGTTGCATGTTATGTGTGATGTCTAGCTTGTATTGCTTCTAATTTTGTTGAATTCCATCTGCTTACTTTACACATTATACTTGAATAAGACACGTGTTCCTGTTTCTAGAACATACAATATCTGTCTATCACACCATGTTCTTACATCAAATTACTACTGTTGTGTAACCTGCAACAATCACTTATCATAAGACAAGTTTGACTTCAGAGTGTGATATAGGTTACATCTCACATTCTTTTCTAGAGTGTATTACTAATTTGTTGAAATGTCACTTATGAAGAGACAGTTTTAACTTGGTAGAATGATATTTCTTGCATCTTTCATATGGTGTCTAGCTTTCATTGCTTCTAATTTGTTGAAATGCCTTCTCCTTAGTTTACACATCATAAGCTGTGAATAGCAATGCTGTGAATATGCAATGGCACTAATGACGAGAGACCTCTAACATGGTAGTGTGATGTTGTTTGCATCTTGCATATGATTTATTTCTTGTACTGCTTCACATTTGTTTAAACGCCATTTATGATGAGACACGGTTAACTTGGTAGAGCGATATTTGTAGCATCTTTCATATGGTGTCTACCTTCCATTGCATTGCTTCTAATTTGGTGAAATGTCTTCTTCTTAGTTTACACATCATAGTTCTGGTTATCTCTTCCATCCTGTTTTTCATACATATTACATCCTCCTATCATGTGGTTGTCTAACATCAAAGTTCAGTTCGTCTGCATCACGCATCAATTTGTTCTGAAGAACTAAATTGTTATTATTTTTCTTGTCGGCTTGACTTAACATGGCACAGAGAAAGAGGAAGAAACACAGAATGGCAGGGAATGAGAAGCGGATGAATCCTGCAGATTCTGCTGGTATTGATGGTGCAATAGAAGGTCAAAGTCCAGCAGAAAATTCGACAAACACGGCATCCCATGCTACACGAGTTGAAAAAAAAGACAAACAGAAACAAATAGCTGCCACCAAACAAGCAAAGACAGCCCTAGTTCTTGCAACACCTACCACAGTACTACTAGCTGCACGACGTACTCCTGCGTCAACTAAGCTAGCAGCACGTTCCCAAGATCCCTTGCCACCTGACACTACTTCCCAAGCACTCTTGACACAAGACGAGTTGGCAATATCAGATGAACCTTGTGAGCTTCAACAGCAAGAAGGTAGTTGTTGGAGCCAAGTTACAGTTGCATGCTTCTTTATATGTAGTCTCACAGTTTGATGTACACTAACACTTCCTATGTTTGTTGTTGGACTAGCACCTAGGCGCAAGAGGAAACAAACATCAGGGATAATGCTCGATAGGTTAACTAAATCTAGAGGAGGAAGAATGGAGATTCGTTTTGAGGCAGGTTTAAAAAGGCCACATGATGCTACAGAGTCAGCCAAGTTAGTATCAGAGGCAGTGGTTGCTGTTAGGTGTCATGTACGTATCCTCCCAACATGGATTCAGTACAGGAATGACAAAGACAAAACCCAGTTCAACATCTTCCTCGACCATTTATCTGTAAGTATGGTTATGTATGGAAACTAGTAATATCGTCTTGCTCTGTCCAATACTTTCTAGGTTGCTGATAATGAGACTCCCATAATTTTCAACAGATGAGGTTCAAGTTGGATAGCCAAGATGATGCAACCAGACAAGCTTGCACCCATGTTTTCAAGTCTGCTCTGTGACAGTATCGGTATAACTTGAGGAAAACTCACTTTGAAGGCAAGGCTAACAGTGAACTTGTCCAAACATCTCCAGTGGAAAATATATCTAATGAAGACTGGGGAGGCCTCGTTAAACACTGGTCCGATCCGAAGTATCAGGTACATTATATATATGTCATCAGATCACATGTTGAAGTCCTATTTACGCATGTGCCACACAAATCCATCTTCTTGTAGGTGAACTATTCAAAGAACAAGGCCAACCGTATGAAAGTGAAATTCCAACAGACGGCAGGATCTCGTAGCTATATTGCACACTGCGAGGCTCTTGTAATTAGCTGTTGTTTCACTCTTTTCGTTATACCATATTATCAGATCTATATTGACTTGTTCCAAATGCAAAGGAAAGCCCGCAAGGACCAAAAAGTACCTGAACCAAATGCTGTGGAAATCTTCAAGGACTGTCACACCAGCAAGAAGAAGGGAATGACTACACCAGTCAAAGCCGCTGTTGTAAGTCCTTAATCCTCATGCCTTTTAACTACTACTTACTCTGGCTTGTGCCTTGAACTGCATGGTTTGAAGCCAATGTCTATTACTCTTTTCAATTTTATACACAATTATCTTAGTTTATAATTGCACCTTACAAGGTTTAAAAGAGAGGAGTGATGTTCCTTTGATCTTGACCCGTAATCTAGTTCCGTGCTGGACTTGCCCACACAATGTTACAATTGCCTGTTTGTCTGTTCTCAGTTGTTTTGTGATATGAATGACGTCATACTATGCTTACCGTATTATAAACTTCGTCTCTTTATCCTTAGCCCTCAATACAATGTGAAGAAATAGACAATACATTAGCGATGGTACATGGTCATATGTTTGGAACCTGGTTTTATTATGTACTTTGCAATAAAATACAACTAATATTTTACATGGGTTCACCAGAATAAGTTCTATATATAGACCAAAGCTATTTTGTTTCGTTTTGCTGCCTCCTTAATATCTTCTGTTCTGGTACTACTAATGTAAAACCTCAACTTTTCAGCGAGCTATGGAAAAAATGGTGGAACCGCCACCTTCTGAAGGTGGAGAGGCAACTATAACCGCAATGTCAGCTCTTGCTATAGTGGGTCAGTACTTGTCCACTAACAGTGCCAAAAGCATGTTTTTGCGTAATACTGGGTTGGTTGTTAAGGCAATATCGTCCAAACTGCCTCATGATCAAGATATGCAAGCTCAAAGCAATGTTGTATCTGCGCTCCAGACACAAGTCCATTCCCTAACAGAGACCCTTTGTGCAACAAGGAGAAACTTTGCTCAATGTCGTCAAGATGTGCATGGTTTTGAAACCAAACTATCAGACATTTGCTATGTTGTTCAGGAGCCTAGGGGAAATGAAGGCGAGGGTTATGGTGCTCCATCGGACAATACATCATGAAAACGTAACAATCAGGTCAAATGAACTGAGCTTCTGAACTTCTGGTGGTGCATTTATCTGCTAGACTGTTAAGTTTTATGCCAACCTTCCTTTTGTTATATAGTTGTAATTTGTTTTGGTGCGATACAAAATTTATTTTTAACATGCAGCCACCACCTGAAGAAAACAGCAAGCCATTTTTGTATAGTGTAGGGTGTTCCCTATATTTGCACTGGTGGCGATCTTTGATGCCGAGTGGATGTAATCTGTGCAATCGCCTTAATAGCCTAGCGTTAGTTTCGGCCTTATTTATTTCCTAGTCTTCTTTTCCCCTGGTTTTCTAGTGGCCGCAACTACCATGGGCCATATACGGGCCGTAGGATCCATGGGTCTCCTACGGGCCATCGACAAATGGGCCTGTAATCGGTGGGCCTCGGGCCATCGGATAAATGGGTCCACATGGGCCATAATCGGGTGTAATTGGTATCGGCCCAGCACGGTAATAGGCCGTTAACAGGTCGTAGGACAGCAAAGGATTAATTCTGTCAGAGGCATAACGGGTCGTTATTGGGCCAGAATATAGGACGGGCTGGAAACGGCGCAACGGGTTAACAGGCCAAAAACGAGCTGACTCTTGCCATGGGCCGAATTTGGCCCATTAGGGTAACATGCCAGTAACGGGCCGACTCTTGCCATGGGCTGAATTTAGCCCATTAGTGGAACATGCCAGTAACGGGCCGACTCTTGCCATGGGCCGAATTTGGCCCATTAGGGGAACAGGTCAGTAATGGGCCGGAAGTAATCGAGGGCCGAAAAGGAGCCCAAGAACGTATGGGTGGTCAATAGGCCGAAAGCTAACATGGGCTGGAAACGGCCCATGTAAATCATGGGCCATTAACGGGTATGAGGAAAATTACTGTTCATTATGGGCTAGAGTCACCATGGGCCTTTACCTGGGCCGGCCTATTATGGCACACGAAAATCTTGTGGGCCTTTACCTGGGCCGGCCCATTATGGCCCGCGAAATCTTGTGGGCCTTTAGCTGGGCCAGCCCATTATGGTCCGCAAAATCTCGTGGGCCTTTAGCTGGGCCGGCCCATTATGGTCCGCAAAATCTTGTGGGCCTTTAGTTGGGCCGGCCCATTTAAACTTGTTGGGCCGTGCCACGTGTCGACGTATCATAGGCGCCTTCTGTCCAGTGAGTGGATGACATCTGTCCCGACGATGAGCCGACACGTGTTTCCTCTAGCCAATGATGATTTTACACGTGGAAAATCCCCATTGGTCGGGGCTGTTAACGGGTTATCGGATCCAAAACCCGACCCGATAGCTTAACGGCGTTCCGTTACGGTGGATGCCACGTGTCGGTCACCCTTGACGAAAGCACTTATGTGATGCGGGATTTATCGTCATGGAAGTGGACACTTCCGTGATGATAATTTTGGTAATGTCATGGAACACTTCTATGACAACACAGGTATGACTATCTTGATTCTATCATAAAATTGTCATGGATGTACATGCATGATAGAAAATGCGACCTACTGTGACAAACACGTATCATCACGGAAGTGTATTTTTTGTAGTGTGAGGAGCGGAGATTTCTATGCAAGCCTCACCTCGTGAGGTTCGGATGATGTGAGCCATGACGACCAAGGCCAGGCAGGCGCCAACGGGCACAACGCAACAGTTTCCTCTTTGGTTCTAAAGAAGCAAGCGCAGACGCGGGGTCCCGAGGAATCAGCCAAAGGTTTCCATTCTCATGCAACGAGACAAAGACCGCCAGGACGGGAGGATGGAGGTCATCGCCGAGCCCACCACGGCGTCACTGAAAGTGCGTTATATCGACTAGAGGGGGGGTGAATAGGCGATTTTTATGGAAGTCTTCAGAACATGGGAGTTTTGAAGACAAACGATAAAATTAAACCTATTACCATGCAGCGGAAGGTAGACTACACTAGGCAAACCATAGTCAAGTATTCAATGAAGTGAAAGCACAAAGAATAATAGCAGCTAGGTAGTAAGGATCAGGTAGGAAGATATTGTGAAGCCAAACAGAACACGCAGTCACTCAGTGAAGACAAATGATAAAGCAAACATACAATGACTTCACAAGGAGAAACAGTAAGTAAAGTGAAGTGAAGATGAAACCAGTGACTCGTTGAAGACAATGATTTGTTGGACCAGTTCCAGTTGCTATGACAACTGTACGTCTGGTTGGAGCGGCTAGGTATTTAAACCTTAGGACACACAGTCCCGGACACCCAGTCCTCACCGTATTCTCCTTGAGCTAAGGTCACATAGACCTCACCCAATCACTCTGGTAAGTCTTCAAGGTAGACTCCCAAACCTTCACAGACTTCGTTCACTGGCAATCCACAATGTCTCTTGGATGCTCAGAACGTGACGCCTAACCGGCTGGAGGATGCACAGTCCTCAAGTGTAATAAGTCTTCAGATCACACAGACAAGAAGACTTAAGTGATGCCCAATTCTCTCTGGCTCTGGTGGTTAGGTCTTTATCCTCGCA
>NC_053024.1:479893434-479911356 GCF_003073215.2 Triticum urartu
GCATTGGTTTCGAATTGTGTCTTCGGTCAATAGTTGGGTTGCCCATCTCCTGCGCTTGCCTCCTACGTTCCGCTTTGTTCGGCTAGGTGTGCAAAGGGAGAACCACTGCGATTGTGCTTCCTGCTCAGATGGTTAAGCACCTCAGCGGAGAAAGCCGAAAACTAACTGTCACAATAAGCGTAAACTGGTCAGCGATCCGATGACGGTGTTAAATGACGGGCCATTCATAACAATGGCCGAAGTGTTTACGGCTTGACCTCGACTGTCGCCGAACACTACCGGGGGCTAGTAACTGGCCTCCCATACTAAATCCTCAAAATTTTGCTCCTACGTTGGAGCTGAGGTTTCATGATCATGCTTAGCATGACAACCCAAAGAAAGGAACCGATAGCGGGACTATTTTCTTTGGAAGACATTTCTTCTGTTAAACAGTAATATAACTCTCTGCGTACCTTTGTTTATAAAACCGTATGGCCAGATTGCCTTGTTTGTTGTAAATCTTTGCCCTCATAAAGGCTTTATAAAGTAGGACAAACACTCCTCGGCTACTGACCGAGGAGGTGGAAGCTGATGGTCGGTCAACAAAGTTTTGTACAATGCGGATCCGAGCATTAATCATGTAAAGTACTTGGATACATAGAGTCATTACACATAATTTGTGGTTTTACTATGGATATTGATCCTTAATTCGGCCACCCGTGCCCGCATTAAGGCTCGGGGGCTACTGGGCTTCGGGCTTATTATTTACAAATATTAAAGGGGCACATTGATCCCCTGATCTGGTGTTACCACCCGACCAGTGTCTCAGGGGCTACTGCATTGCTTGTCCAATGCAGAAATTTTTTTGTGCAATATAGTTTCCGAGGAGATTTTGATCCTCAGGTTGGTCGGCCGCACCCAACCTGAGTCTCGAGGACTGAGCACGCCGCTTTTAGTGTCCCGAAGTATTCTGTCGAGCTTGGACTTGATCCTCAGGCCAATTTTGCAAATCAACCTGAGTCTCAGCGGCTACTGGGATCAGCGGTCTTACGTCATCCTTCAGGTGCATCTCGGGTTTTAGACCGATACACACCTTGAGGGCTACTGGCTATATATCTCGGCAGAGAATAAATTGCACCAATAAAAAATATTCACAAAAATCGGCCCACATTCGGGGTGGTGCACCACCTCGGAAGCAGCCCGGCATAAAGCTCGGGCGCTAGTGGCTGGCTCCATAGAGGGCATTTCCAGCATTAAGCTCGGCTAAACTCCTTCAAAACTTCTTTGAACCAAGGTGATTTACGACACCTCGGATATAGTCCGGCGTTGGAGCTCGGATACAGTCCGGCGTTGGAGCTCGGATATACGGTCCGGCGTTGGAGCTCGGATACATAGTCCGGCGTTGGAGCTCGGATACATTCCGGCGTTAGAGCTGGGAAGCGGTCCGGCGTTGGTGCTCGGTTGCAAAAGATATCTCGAATACAGTCCGGTGTTGGAGCTCGGACGCAAGAGGACGCTGCCGCCCGGGAACAACTTCACACCCGAGGTGTGGCATAAAAATAACAAGGCATTGGTAAAGGCCGGAAACTTAAAGGGGCTCCTCGGATACCCGACGTGTAAACTCGTCGAATGCATTTCGGCGATCCTCAAGATGGAAGATAAAGAAGATTTGTTGAACCAGTTTTCAAGACCGACGACCGAAGATGAAGAACAGTTCGAAAGAATCGAGGAGAGTCCCTAACTTGAAGACCGGTTCAGGGGGCTACTGATGGTGTCCTGGACTAGGGGGTACCCATCACGTCGGCTCCCGATCTATTAGATTGGGCCGAGGCCCCCCATGGCCGTATACTCATGGGACAGTTCGGACAGCTGCCACATACAAGGAAGATTCCACAAAGACTTGGCGATCAAGACAAGGACTTCTCCCCGCCGGCGTATTCGGCTAGGACTCTTGTTAACCTAGGCCTCTGGTGCATTATATAAAACAGGGCCAGGCTAGTCGATAGAATAGACAACATACCCATCAACAATCATACTATAGGCTAGCTTCTAGGGTTTAGCCTCTCCGATCTCGTGGTAGATCTACTCTTGTACTACCCATATCATCAATATTAATCAAGCAGGACGTAGGGTTTTACCTCCATCGAGAGGGCCCGAACCTGGGTAAAACTTCATGTCCCTTGCCTCCTGTTACCATCCGGCCTAGACGCACAGTTCGGGACCCCCTACCCAAGATCCGCCGGTTTTGACACCGACATGAGTTTTCTCAATTCGGAGCTCATTTGTAGAAGTTATGGCAGTTCTGATTTTATTGTATCCTTCTCTTGTCATTAGCTGCAATACGAAGGCAGCCAAGTGCTAAAGCCTATGTGGAGTGCGGTAGTACTGCTCAAGGGAGCGGTAGTACCGCGGGCCTAGCGGTAGTACCGCTCCCGGTGAGCGGTAGTACCGTTGCCACTAGCCCAGAACGCTGTCACGCACGGAAGTAGGCGTGGAAGTAATTTTTTACTTCCGCCCCTACACGGTAGTACCGCTCCCTATGAGAGGTAGTACCATGCCGGCTTTCTACTCGAAGCTAGCTCCAGCGGATGTAGGCGCGGCAGTAATTTTTTACATCCGTGGACGCGCGGTAGTACCGCTATCCCCAGCGGTAGTACCACTACCTCACTATGTATATTGCCGTGTGTTGCACCTGTGTGGCCGTTGAATACTACCCTTGCGGTAGTACCGCAAGGGCAGGAGATAGTACCGCTCCGGCAGTAGTACCGCCCTATTGCCCCATTGCAGTAGTGTTTCTTTTGGCTATTGTCGCCCTAGCGGTAGTACCGCTCAGTGCGGGCTGTGAGGATAACGGTTGGATTTTTGCCCTCCTTTAAAAGGGGGTATACTTCCCCAATGTACGATATCCTTTGAGCTCGTGTGTATTCCTGAAGGAAATATGCCCTAGAGGCAATAATAAAGTTATTATTTATTTCCTTATATCATGATAAATGTTTATTATTCATGCTAGAATTGTATTAACCGGAAACATGATACATGTGTGAATACATAGACAAACAGAGTGTCACTAGTATGCCTCTACTTGACTAGCTCGTTGATCAAAGATGGTTATGTTTCCTAGCCATAGACATGAGTTGTCATTTGATTAACGGGATCACATCATTAGGAGAATGATGTGATTGACTTGACCCATACCGTTAGCTTAGCACTTGATCGTTTAGTATGTTGCTATTGCTATCTTCATGACTTATACACGTTCCTATGACTATGAGATTATGAAACTCCCGTTTACCGGAGGAACACTTTGTGTGCTACTGAAAGTGCGTTATATTGACTAGAGGGGGGTGAATGGGCGATTTTTATGAAAGTCTTCAAAACGTGGAAGTTATGAAGACAAACGATAGAAATAAACCTATTACCCTGCAGCGGAAGGTAGACTACACTAGGCAAGCCATAGTCAAGTATTCAATAGAGTGAAAGCACAATGACTAATAGCAGCAATGTAGTAAGGATCAGGTAGGAAGATATTGTGAAGCCACACAGAACACGCAGTCACTCAGTGAAGACAAAAGATAGTGCGAACATACAATGACTTCACAAGGAGTAACAGTAAGTAAAGGGAAGGGAAGATGAAACCAGTGACTCGCTGAAGACAATGATTTGTTGGACCAGTTCCAGTTGCTGTGACAACTGTACGTCTGGTTAGGGCGGCTAGGTATTTAAACCTTAGGACACACAGTCCCGGACACCCAGTCCTGAACACGCAGCTCAGGACACCCAGTCCTCACCGTATTCCCCTTGAGCTAAGGTCACACAGACCTCGCCCAATCACTCTGGTAAGTCTTCAAGGTAGACTCCCAAACCTTCACAGACTTCGTTCACCGGCAATCCACAATGTCTCTTGGATGCTCAGAACGCGACGCCTAACCGGCTGGAGGATGCACAGTCCTCAAGTGTAATAAGTCTTCAGATCACACAGACAAGAAGACTTAGGTGATGCCTAATTCTCTTTGGCTCTGGGTGGTTAGGGCTTTATCCTCGCAAGGAATTCTCTCTCAAAGGCTTCGAGGTGGGTTGCTCTCAAACGAAAAAAGCCGTACTCTTAATCTGAGCAGCCAACCGTTTATGGTTGTAGGGGGTGGGCTATTTATAGCCACTTGGCAACCCGACCTGATTTGTCCGAAATGACCCTGGGTCACTAAGGAACTGACACGTGTTCCAACGGTCAGATTTCAAACTCACACGGCAACTTTACTCGGGCTTCAAGCAAAGCTGACTTGCCCGACTCTGGACAAGATTCGCTCTCAAAGTCTTCACTCGAAGACATAGGTTTTGTTTAAGCATCACTTCAGTCATTATGACTGGTTCTCTTGGACCCCACTTAATAGTACGGTGGTTCCTATGACTCAATACAGAAGAAAGAGAAATATGAAAGATCTAAGTCTTCGAGCTCCATAGGCTTCATGTGGTGTCTTCTCTTGTCATAGTCTTCAATGTGAATATCTTCATATACCACCTTTGACTTCAATGTCTTCATACATTTTTAGGGGTCATCTCTGGTAGGAAAACCGAATCAATGAGGGACTTCTACCTGTGTTATCCTGCAATTCTCACAAACACATTAGTCCCTCAACAAGGTTTGTCGTCAATACTCCAAAACCAACTAGGGGTGGCACTAGATGCACTTACAGCTACCAAACGTCACAACATAACTGGGTGATTATAAATGTACTCTACAGGTGTCTCTGAAGGTACTTGTTGAGTTGGCGTATTTCGAGATTAGGATTTGTCACTCCGATTGTCGGAGAGGTATCTCTGGGCCCACTCGGTAATGCACATCACTATAAGCCTTTCAAGCATTGTAAATAATGAGTTAGTTGCGGGATGATGTATTACGGAACGAGTAAAGAGACTTGCCGGTAACAAGATTGAACTAGGTATTGAGATACCGACGATCGAAACTCGGGCAAGTAACATACCGATGACAAAGGGAACAACGTATGTTGTTATGCGGTTTGACCGATAAAGATCTTCGTAGAATATGTGGGAGCCAATATGAACATCCAGGTTCCGCTATTGGTTATTGACCGGAGACATGTCTCGGTCATGTCTACATAGTTCTCGAACCCGTAGGGTCCGCACGCTTAAAGTTCGGTGACGATTGGTATAATGAGTTTTTGTGTTTTGATGTACCGAAGGTAGTTCGGAGTCCCGAATATGATCACGAACATGACGAGGAGTCTCGAAATGGTTGTTACATAAAGATTGATATATTGGACGACTATGTTCGGACATCGGAAAGGTTCCGAAGGTTTCGGACATATACCGGAGTACCGGGGGGTTACCGGAACCCGCCCCCCGGGAGGGGCTTAATGGGCCTACATGGGCCTTAGTGGAAAAAGAGGGAAGCAAGGGGAGTGTGGGCGCGCCCCCCAAGGCCCAAACCGAATTGGTTTAGGGCAAAGGGGGCCGGCCCCCTCTTTCCTTCTCCTCCTCTCCCTTTCCTTTCCCCTCTCCTACTCCTACTAGGAAAAGGAGGAGTCATATTCCTAGTGGGAGTAGGACTAGGACTCCCCCTTGGCACGCCTCTCCCTGGCCGTCGGCCTCCTCCCCCTTGCTCCTTTATATACTGGGGCAGGGGCACCCCATAGACACAACAATTGATCATTGATCTCTTAGCCGTGTGCGGCGTCCCCCTCCACCATAATCCACCTTGATCATATCGTAGCGGTGCTTAGGCGAAGCCCTGTGTCGGTAGCATCATCATCACCGTCACCACGCCGTCGTGCTGACGAAACTCTCTTGTGAAGCTTTGCTGGATCGGAGCTCGCAGGACGTCATCGAGTTGAACGTGTACAGAACTCGAAGGTGCCGTGCGTTCGGTACTTGGATCGGTCGGATCGTGAAGACGTACGACTACATCAACCATGTTGTGCTAACGCTTCCGCTTTCGGTCTACGAGGGTACGTGGACACACTCTCCCCTCTCATTGCTATGCATCACCATGATCCTGTGTGTGCGTAGGATTTTTTTTGAAATTACTACGTTCCCCAACAGTGGCATCCGAGCCAGGATATTGCATAGATGTTATATTCATGAGTAGAACACAAGTGAGTTGTGGGCGATACAAGTCATACTGCTTACCAGCATGTCATACTTTGGTTCGGCGGTATTGTTGGATGAAGCGGTCCGGACCGACATTACGCGTACACTTACGCGAGACTGGTTCTACCGACGTGCTTTGCACACAGGTGGCTGGCGGGGGTCAGTTTCTCCAACTTTAGTTGAACCGAGTGTGGCTACGCCCGGTCCTTGCGAAGGTTAAAACAACACTAACTTGACGAACTATCGTTGTGGTTTTGATGTGTAGGTAAGAACGGTTCTTGCTCAGCCCGTAGCAGCCACGTAAAACTTGCAACAACAAAGTAGAGAACGTCTAACTTGTTTTTGCAGGGCATGTTGTGATGTGATATGGGAAAGACATGATACTATATTTATTTTATGAGATGATCATGTTTTGTAACGGAGTTATCGGCAACTGGTGCTACCTCATGAGCACTGCGTTGGATTTCCCCGAAGAGGAGAGGATGATGCAGCAAAGTAGCGTAAGTATTTCCCTCCGTTTTTGAGAACCAAGGTATCAATCCAGTAGGACGCTACGCTCGAGTCCCTTGTACCTACACAAAAACAATAGCTCAACGCAACCAACACGCTTAGGGGTTGTCAATCCCTTCACGGTCACTTACAAAAGTGAGATCTGATAGAGATGATAAATAATATTTTTGGTATAGAGATGCAAAGTGAAAAGTAAAAGGCAAAGTAAAAGCAAAGCAATAATAAAGTGATGGAGATTAATATGATGAGAAAGAGACCCGGGGGCCATAGGTTTCACTAGTGGCTTCTCTCAAGAGCATAAGTATTCTACGGTGGGTGAACAAATTACTGTTGTGCAATTGACAGAATTGAGCATAGTTATGAGAATATCTAGGTATGATCATGTATATAGGCATCATGTCCGAGACAAGTAGACCGAAACGATTCTGCATCTACTACTATTACTCCACTCATCGACCGCTATCCAGCATGTTGAAGGAAATATGCCCTAGAGGCAATAATAAGGATATTATTTATTTCCTTATATCATGATAAATGTTTATTATTCATGCTAGAATTGTATTAACCGAAAACATAATACATGTGTGATACATAGACAAACAGAGTGTCACTAGTATGCCTCTACTTGACTAGCTCGTTAATCGAAGATGGTTATGTTTCCTAACCATGAACAAAAGAGTTGTTATTTGATTAACGGGACCACATCATTAGAAGAATGATGTGACTGACATGACCCATTCCATTAGCTTAGCACCCGATCGTTTAGTATGTTGCTATTGCTTTCTTCATGACTTATACATGTTCCTATGACTATGAGATTATGCAACTCCCGTTTGCCGGAGGAACACTTTGTGTGCTACCAAACGTCACAACGTAACTGGGTGATTATAAAGGAGCTCTACAGGTGTCTCCAAAGGTACATGTTGGGTTGGCGTATTTCGAGATTAGGATTTGTCACTCCGATTGTCGGAGAGGTATCTCTGGGCCCTCTCGGTAATGCACATCACATAAGCCTTGCAAGCATTTGCAACTAATGAGTTAGTTGTGAGATGATGTATTACGGAACGAGTAAAGAGACTTGCCGGTAACGAGATTGAACTAGGTATTAAAGATACCGACGATCGAATCTCGGGCAAGTAACATACCGATGACAAAGGGAACAACGTATGTTGTTATGCGGTCTGACCGATAAAGATCTTCGTAGAATATGTGGGAGCCAATATGAGCATCCAGGTTCCGCTATTGGTTATTGACCGGAGACGTGTCTCGGTCATGTCTACATTGTTCTCGAACCCGTAGGGTCCGCACGCTTAAGGTTTCGATGACAGTTATATTATGAGTTTATGAGTTTTGATGTACCGAAGGAGTTCGGAGTCCCGGATGAGATCGGGGACATGACGAGGAGTCTCGAAATGGTCGAGACATAAAGATCGATATATTGGACGACTATATTCGGACATCGGAAAGGTTCCGAGTGATTCGGGTATTTTTCGGAGTACCGGAGAGTTACGGGAATACGTATTGGGCCTTATTGGGCCATACGGGAAAGAAGGAAAAGGGCCTCAAGGGTGGCCGCACCCCTCCCCTTGGTCTGGTCCGAATTGGACTAGGGAAGGGGGGCGCCCCCTTCCTTCCTTCTCCTTTTCCCTTCCTCTTTTCCTATTCCATATGGGAGGTGGAATCCTACTAGGACTAGGGAGTCCTAGTAGGACTCCACACTTGGCGCGCCCCTCCTAGGGCCGGCCTCCTCCTCCCTTGCTCCTTTATATACGGGGCAGGGGGCACCCTAGACACACAAGTTGATCCTACGTGATCATATTCTTAGCCGTGTGCGGTGCCCCCTTCCACCATAGTCCTCGATAATATTGTAGCGGTGCTTAGGCGAAGCCCTGCGACAGGTAGTACATCAAGATCGTCACCACGCCGTCGTGCTGACGGAACTCTTCCCCGACACTTTGCTGGATCGGAGTCCGGGGATCGTCATCGAGCTGAACGTGTGCTAGAACTCGGAGGTGTCGTAGTTTCGGTGCTTGATCGGTCGGGCCGTGGAGACGTACGACTACATCAACCAAAAGCTTCCGTTGTCGATCTACAAGGGTACGTAGATCACACTTTCCCCCTCTCGTTGCTATGCATCACCATGATCTTGCGTGTGCGTAGGAATTTTTCTGAAATTACTATGTATTGAGATCTCCACAAGAGAGGGGGAGAACATTGTATTGAAATTACTATGCATCACCATCAACAAACACACCGCAAAAAGAAGATTACATCGAATAGATCTCCACAAGAGAGGGGGAGAACATTGTATTGAGATCCAAAAAGAGAGAAGAAGCCATCTAGCTACTAACTATGGACCCGTAGGTCTGAAGTGAACTACTCACACTTCATTGGAGGGGCTTGGATGATGATGTAGAAGCCCTCCGTGATCGATGCCCCCTCCGGCGGAGCTCCGGAACAGGCCCCAAGATGGGATCTCGTGGATACAGAAAGTTGCGGCAGTGGAATTAGGTTTTTGGCTCCGTTTCTGATCGTTTGGGGGTACATGGATATATATGGGAGGAAGAAGTATGTCGGTGGAGCAACAGGGGGCCCACGAGGGTGGGGGCGCGCCTGGGGGGGCAGGCGCCCCCCTACCTCGTGACCTCCTATTAATTGTCTTGACGTAGGGACCAAGTCTCCTGAGTTGTATTCGGTGAGAAAATCACGTTCCTGAAGGTTTCATTCCGTTTGGACTCCGTTTGATATTCCTTCCTTCGAAACCCTAAAACAGGCAAAAAACAGCAATTCTGGGCTGGGCCTCCGGTTAATAGGTTAGTCCCAAAAATAATATAAAAGTGGAAAATAAAGCCCAATATAGTCCAAAACAGTAGATAATATAGCATGGAGCAATCAAAAATTATAGATACGTTGGAGACGTATCAAGCATCCCCAAGCTTAATTCCTGCTCGTCCTCGAGTAGGTAAATGATAAAAACAGAATTTTTGATGCGGAGTGCTACTTGGCATAATTTCAATGTAAATCTTCTTAATTGTGGTATGAATATTCAGATCCAAAAGATTCAAGACAAAAGTTCATGTTGACATAAAAATAATAATAATACTTCAAGCATACTAATAAAGCAATTATGTCTTCTCAAAATAACATGTCCAAAGAAAGCCATCCCTACAGAATCATATTGTCTGGCTATGCTCTATCTTCACCACACAAAGTATTTAAATCATGCAGAACCCCGATGACACGCCAAGCAATTGTTTCATACTTTTGACATTTTCAAAACTTTTTCGATCTTCACGCAATACATGAGCATGAGCCATGGATATAGCACTATATGTGGAATAGAATGGTGGTTGTGGAGAAGACAAAAAGAGGGGAAGATAGTCTCACATCAACTAGGCGTATCAACGGGCTATGGAGATGCCCATCAATAGATATCAATGTGAGTGAGTAGGGATTGCCATGCAACGGATGCACTAGAGCTATAAGTATATGAAAGCTCAATAAAAGAAACTAAGTGGGTGTGCATCCAACTCGCTTGCTCACGAAGACCTAGGGCATTTCGAGGAAGCCCATCATTGGAATATACAAGCCAAGTTCTATAATGAAAAATTCCCACTAGTATATGAAAGTGATAACATGAGAGACTCTCTACTATGGAGATCATGGTGCTACTTTGAAGCACAAGTGTGGTAAAAGGATAGTAACATTGTCCCTTCTCTCTTTTTCTCTCATTTTTTTATTTGGGCCTTTTCTCTTTTTTTTATGGCCTCTTTTTTTTGGGCTTCTTTGGCCTCTTTTTTTATTTGGGCTTCTTTGGCCTCTTCTATTTTTCGTCCGGAGTCTCATCCCGACTTATGGGGGAATCATAGTCTCCATCATCGTTTCCTCACTTGGGACAATGCTCTAATAATGATGATCATCACACTTTTATTTTTCTTACAACTCAACAATTACAACTCGATACTTAGAACAAAATATGACTCTATGTGAATGCCTCCGGCGGTGTACCGGGATATGCAATGATGCATGAGTGACATGTATGAAAGAATTATGAATGGTGGCTTTGCCACAAATACGATGTCAACTACATGATCATGCTAGCAATATGACAATGATGGAGCGTGTCATAGGAACGGTGGAAAGTTGCATGGCAATATATCTCAGAATGGCTATGGAAATGCCATGATAGGTAGGTATGGTAGCTGTTTTAAGGAAGGTGTATGGTGGGTGTATGATACCAGCGAAAGGTGTGCGGTATTAGAGAGGCTAGCAATGGTGGAAGGAAGGAAAGTGCGTATAATCCATGGACTCAACATTAGTCATAAAGAACTCATATACTTATTGCAAAAATCTAGAAGTTATCAAAGCAAAGTATTACGCGCATGCTCCTAGGGGGATAGATTGGTAGGAAAAGACCATCGCTCGTCCCCGACCGCCACCCATAAGGAATACAATCAATAAATAAATCATGCTCTGACTTCATCACATAACGTTTCACCATACGTGCATGCTACGGGAATCACAAACTTTTGTTGGGGAACGTAGTAATTTCAAAAAAAATCCTACGCACACGCAAGATCATGGTGATGCATAGCAACGAGAGGGGAGAGTGTGATCTACGTACCCTTGTAGACCGACAGCAGAAGCGTTAGCACAACGCGGTTGATGTAGTCGTACGTCTTCATGGCCCGACCGATCAAACACCGAAACTACGGCACCTCCGAGTTTTAGCACACGTTCAGCTCGATGACGATCCCCGGACTCCGATCCAGCAAAGTGTCGGGGAAGAGTTCCGTCAGCACGACGGCGTGGTGATGATCTTGATGTTCTACCGTCGCAGGGCTTCGCCTAAGCACCGCTACAATATTATCGAGGATTATGGTGGAAGGGGGCACCGCACACGGCTAAGAATATGATCACGTGGATCAACTTGTGTGTATAGGGGTGCCCCTTGCCCCCGTATATAAAGGATCAAGGGGGGGGTGCGGCCGGCCAGGAGGAGGGCGCGCCAGGAGGAGTCCTACTCCCACCGGGAGTAGGATTCCCCCCTTTCCTAGTTGGAATAGGATTCGGGAGGGGGAAAGAGGAGAGAGAGAAGGAAGGGGGGGCGCCGCCCCCCTCTCCTTGTCCTATTCGGACTAAGGGGGGGAGGGGTGCGCGGCCCAGCCCTGGCCACCTCTCCTCTTGTAGGATCTAAAGTATGTCTAGAGGGGGGTGATTAGACTACTTGACCAAATAAAAACTTAACCTTTTCCCAATTTTAGTTCTTGGAAGATTTTAGCTATTCTAGGACAAGTCAAGCAATCATCACACAATTCAAGCAAGCATGCAAAGAGTATATTGGCAGCGGAAAGTAAAGCATGCAACTTGCAAGAATATAAAGGGAAGGGTTTGGAGAATTCAAACGCTATTGGAGACATGGATGTTTTTCCCGTGGTTCGGATAGGTGGTGCTATCCTACATCCACGTTGATGGAGACTTCAACCCACGAAGGGTAACGGTTGCGCGAGTCCACACAGGGCTCCACCCAAGGGCAATGGTTGCGCGAGTCCACGAAGGGCTCCACCCACGAAGGGTCCACGAAGAAGCAACCACCCACAAAGGGTCCACGAAGAAGCAACCTTGTCTATCCCACCATGGCCATCGCCCACGAAGGACTTGCCTCACTAGCGGTAGATCTTCACGAAGTAGGCGATCTCCTTGCCCTTACAAACTCCTTGGTTCAACTCCACAATCTTGTCGGAGGCTCCCAAGTGACACCTAGCCAATCTAGGAGACACCACTCTCCAAGAAGTAACAAATGGTGCGTAGGTAATGAACTCCTTGCTCTTGTGCTTCAAATGATAGTCTCCCCAACACTCAACTCTCTCTCATAGGATTTGGATTTGGTGGAAAGAAGATTTGAGTGGAAAGCAACTTGGGAAGGCTAGAGATCAAGATTCATATGGTAGGAATGGAATGTCTTGGTCTCAACACATGAGTAGGTGGTTCTCTCTCAGAACAAATGAGTTGGAATGATGTGTGTGTTCTGATGGCTCTCTCACTGAATGAGAAAGAGGTGGAGGGGTATATATAGCCTCCACACAAAATCCAACCGTTACACACAATTTACCAATCTCGGTGGGACCGAATCAGAAAACTCGGTCTAACCGAAATAGTAAACCTAGTGACCGTTAGGAATTTCGGTGGGACTGACATGCAACTCGGTAGGACCGATTCAGTTAGGGTTTGGGCATAACGTAATCTCGGTGAGACCGATTACACAAACTCGGTGAGACCGAATTTGGTAATTAGCTAACCAGAGAGTTGGTCAGGCAAACTCGGTGGGACCGATTTGCTCTTTCGGTGAGACCGAGTGGAACTCGGTGAGACCGAAAAGTTACAAAGGGGAAACACTGAGTTTACATTGCAATCTCGGTGGGACCGATTGCACGAGAAAATTACAAAGGGAAACAGAGAGTTTGCAAGCCCATCTCGGTGAGACCGAGATCCTTATCGGTAGAACCGAATTGCTAGGGTTTGGCAGTGGCTAATGACAAGTGAAACTCGGTGGCGCCGGATAGGAAGAATCGGTAGGACCGAGTTTGGCTTAGGGTTTAGGTCATATGTGGATATGGGAAAGTAGTTGAGGATTTTGGAGCATATCATTAAGCATATGAAGCAAGAGGCTCATTAAGCAACACCTCATCCCTCCTTGATAGTATTGGCTTTTCCTATGGACTCAATGTGATCTTGGATCACTAAAATGTAAAAGTGAAGAGTCTTGAGCTTGAAGCTTTAGCCAATCCCTTGTCCTTAGCATCTTGAAGGAGTTCCCACAACCTTTAGTCCATGCCACTCCATTGTTGAACTTATCTGAAACATGCTAGATAGAAGTGTTAGTCCAACAAGAGATATGTTGTCATCAATTATCAAAACCACCTAGGGAGCACTTGTGCTTTCAATCTCCCCCTTTTTGGTAATTGATGGCAACATACATCAAAGCTTTAGATAAGGATATAAAGAACAACAAGTAAAGCTTTGGAAGAACATGTAGCAAGCATAGGCTCCCCCTACATGTATGCACTCATGTAAATATGAAATATAGAGGCATGTGAGGGCATAAACATGACAGAGTAGGCAATGTGTTACATGTATCTTGGCCATATGCATCAGAGCAAAAGATTATCAAGGAAAATACCTTCATGCTCATGAGTCCTTCTTGCAAACAGTATGTACATAAGCAAGAACTCCTCATACTCATGATTTTGATGCATATACTTACCTTGTGGTCTCGAGTTGGCTTAGGATGGAATGAACCTGCACAAACAAGGTTAGATAACACATGTACGTCCACTAGCCAGAGCAAACAAAAGAAACCACAAGAATACCAAGACTGGGATGACATGTAGAGAGTGAGTACAAGGTACCACATTGGATTCAACATGTCCCCAAGAATAAAGATATGCAATGAATTTGACTGATTTCTTTTCCTTAGGTGTCTTGCTCCCCCTGAATCTTACATGGGATATTGGGAGAAGATAGGAAACAGAAAATCAGAGCTGAGTAGAACTAAATTCAAATGAGTTCATATGAACATGTCTTTCCCCCAAAAAGACATGTGGCATCTCTCCTCTTGAGCATCAAGCATTTGGGATCCTCGAGTGTTTTCTCTCCCTGGAAATCTCTCTCTCCCCCTTAACAACATCTGGGATCCTTGAGACTTTCTCTCCCCCTTGAGGTCTCTCTCTCCCCCTTAATACTTTCTCTCTTGTAGGTTTGGTCCTTGAGACTGTTTCTCTCCCTTGATGTGATCTCTCTCTCCTACAAGCTTTGATGTGATCTCTCTCTCCCCCTTTGACATCAATTTCCAAGAAGGTTTTTCCTGGAATCCGTCGAATAGGTTTGGTCCTTGAGATTCAGCACAAAGCAGAGGATAAAATTGTGATGCTTGTGGAGGACAAGATTCATTGAGTGGAGCAGGATCAGAAGAAATGTAGAACAAGTGGCAAACTGTTTCTCTGATTGCAAAGTCGGTGGCACCGAGTGGCATATTTCGGTGGTACCGAAAAGATTAGGTTGGACCGAAATTTGCAAGTCGGTGAAACCGAGTTTACACAGAGAAAAACACTTGTCACCTCAGCTCACTAGGCAAGTAAGATCTCACAAAGATTTGCAATGAATTAGCTGAAGGATTTGCAAGCAATTTGATGCATAAATATGCAGAACAAGAGCAAAAAGGAAAAGAGTGAAAGTTTCTAGATGAAGTTTTTTTTGTTTTGAGAGAGAAGGAAACAAACATGCAAGGAACAAATGCAATAACTCAGAAAAGAACACAAGAGAACTTCACCTAGAATTGGGCGGTGACATAGTCACCTATGTTAGAGTATATTGACTTAGGAGTCAAGTGAGAACACTTGATCATAGGTCATACTCATCGTTTAAGCTCAAAATGGGGTTACCATTTTTCGTTTAAGCATCTTGATGTATTCTCATCTTGTTAAGTTGCTTTGACTCATGTCTTGGAGTAAAGCTTCTCTAAGATGGAATAACATACCTTGGGTGGTGGTGTGGTTCTTGCTCATGTAGTTGAACTTGTGTGGGTGCTCAAGGTTGATGTAGCTCATCAAGAGTTGGGAGCACCACTTGGAGTTTGAGTTCATCTACCTACATGGGTTAGTTCTTTGCAAGGAAGAGCACTTGTGTATCCAAAAATGATAATCATGAAGCTCAACATAGAATTTGTCAAAGGATATGTTTGAATGGTTTTGTGCTTCCTTGTCTTCAACCACCATTGTGTAGAGTCTTGGTGATGTAGAGATTGCTCAAGATGTGAGTGAGTCGCAATCTCATGGAATTAGATTCAACCAAGCACCTACATGGGTTAGACAACATGCAAGGTACAAATATATCCAAGACATAAGATAGTTATCATAAGAGATATATCATGGATTAGTCATAAGCTCATGTCTTGCATGTATCCAATGGAGTTTCTACTCCAAGTTCAAAGCATCAATGATGTTCAATTCTCCTCTCAACCTGCAAAACACTTTCTCATCAAGCGGTTTAGTGAATATATCCGCTAATTGCTTATCGGTGCGAACATGCTTAAGATTGATGTCACCCTTAGCAACATGATCTCGAATGAAATGATGACGAACTTCAATATGCTTAGTTCGAGAATGTTGTACAGGATTATGACCAATTTTGATAGCACTTTCATTGTCACAAAGCAGTGGAACATGTTTCACATAAATCCCATAATTTTTAAGAGTTTGAGTCATCCAAAGTAATTGAGCGCAACATGAACCAGCGGCAATGTATTCAGCTTCGGCGGTGGATAAGGATACCGAGTTTTGTTTCTTGGAAGACCAAGACACAAGAGATCTACCAAGAAATTGACAAGTACCCGAAGTGGACTTTCTATCAACCTTGTCTCCGGCATAATCCGAGTCGGAATAGCCAACAAGATCAAAAGAAGACCTCTTAGGATACCAAATGCCAAAATTTGGTGTATGGATTAAATATCTCACTATCCTTTTCACAGCCTTAAGATGACAGTCTTTAGGAGCAGCTTGATATCGAGCACACATGCATACACTTAGCATAATATCGGGACGTGAAGCACATAGGTATAACAATGAACCAATCATAGAGCGATAAACCTTTTGATCAACTGGTTCACCATCTTTGGTTAAATCATTATGTCCACTAGTAGGCATGGGTGTAGACATACCTTTGCATTCTTGCATATTGAACTTCTTGAATAAGTCCTTGGTGTACTTTGTTTGAGAGACAAATGTACCTTCCTTAGTTTGCTTGATTTGCAACCCAAGAAAGAATTTGAGTTCACTCATCATAGACATCTCAAACTTTTCTGACATTAGCTTTCCAAACTTTTCACTAAAGAGAGGGTTAGTTGAACCAAATATGATGTCATCAACATAAATTTGGCATACAAATAGTTCTCCATTAACCCTTTTAGTAAAGAGAGTAGAGTCAATTTTACCAATTTCAAAACCACTTGTAGTAAGGAACTTGGTCAAGCATTTATACCATGCTCTGGGAGCTTGTTTAAGACCATAAAGAGCTTTGTGAAGTTTGTAAACATGATTTGGTTTCTTAGGATTGACAAAGCCGGGAGGTTGTTTGACATAAACTCCCTCCTCTATTTCTCCATTTAGAAAAGCACGTTTAATGTCCATTTGGTACAAGGTGATATTATGGTGATTAGCATAGGCAAGTAAGATGCGAATGGACTCAAGTCTAGCAACGGGAGCATATGTCTCACCATAGTCCATACCTTCGACTTGTGTGTACCCTTGGGCGACGAGACGTGCTTTGTTGCGGACCACTTGTCCATCTTCATCTTGCTTGTTGCGAAACACCCATTTGGTACCAATGATGTTGTGGTTGTTGTCGGGCTTCTCGACCAATGTCCAAACTTGGTTTCTCTCAAAATTATGTAGCTCTTCATGCATAGCGTTTATCCAATCCGGATCTTCCAATGCTTCTTATACCTTCATTGGTTCAATGCTAGAGATGAATGAATAGTTTTCACAAAAGTTAGCTAAATGAGTTTTTGAGCGAGTGATTCTCTCGGTTTGTATATCATTGAGGATTTGCTCGACGGGATGATCTTTGGCAATTCTTGCTCAAACTCGTGAGAGCTTTTGCTTGGGTCTTCGTTGAACATCTTCTTCATCCTGTTCTTCTTCTTGGCCTTCTTCATTGTTGACGTCGTCGTTCTCTTGTCGTGGTGGAGAAGGAGGTTGTTGATGTTCGTCTTGACGTATTTCCTCGTTTTCTTCATCTTGATGTGTCCCACTTGTGGATGCTTCCATGTCGATTCTTGGTTCACCTTGTCGTGAAGTAGAAGCTTCCACTTGGACGAATGAAGTACTCTCCTTCACCTCCGTTGGACGAATTTTGCCAATGGACAAGTCTCGAATTGCTTCTGAAGGGTCTTTGTCTCCTACATCAATTGGCAGTTGCTCTACTTGCGAGCCATTAGATTCATCAAACTTCACATCTACCGTCTCTTCAACCTTTCAGGTGAAATTGTTGTAGACACGGTAAGTGTGAGAGTTTGATCCATAACCAAGTAGAAAACCTTCATGAGATTTAGGAGCAAACTTTGAACGACGATGCTTATCAAGAATGTAGCACTTTGAGCCGAATACTCGAAAGTATCCAACTTGAGGCTTGTTACCGGTGAGGAGCTCGTATGCCGTCTTGCCGAGTAGCTTGTGAAGATATAAGCGATTTGTTGCGTGACAAGCTGTCTCAACCGCTTCTGCCCAAAAGTGCTTTGGCGTCTTGTATTCATCAAGCATCGTTCTTGCCATT
>NC_053024.1:479912356-480008070 GCF_003073215.2 Triticum urartu
GTCTGGTACACAGCATTGCATACATGATAGAGCCTATGGCTGAAGCATAGGGAACATCTTTCATTTTCTCTCTATCTTCTGCAGTGGTCGGGCATTGAGTCTTACTCAACTTTACACCTTGTAACACAGGCAAGAACCCTTTCTTTGCTTGATCCATTTTGAACTTCTTCAAAACTTTGTCAAGGTATGTGCTTTGTGAAAGTCCAATTAAGCGTCTTGATCTATCTCTCTAGATCTTAATGCCTAATATGTAAGCAGCTTCACCGAGGTCTTTCATTGAAAAACTCTTATTCAAGTATCCCTTTATGCTATCCAGAAATTCTATATCATTTCCAATTAGTAATATGTCATCCACATATAATATCAGAAATGCTACAGAGCTCCCACTCACTTTCTTGTAAATACAGGCTTCTCCAAAAGTCTGTACAACACCAAATGCTTTGATCACACCATCAAAGCGTTTATTCCAACTCCGAGAGGCTTGCACCAGTCCATAAATGGATCGCTGGAGCTTGCACACTTTGTTAGCTCCCTTTGTATCGACAAAACCTTCTGGTTGCATCATATACAACTCTTCTTCCAGAAATCCATTCAGGAATGCAGTCTTTACATCCATTTGCCAAATTTCATAATAATAAAATGTGGCAATTGCTAACATGATTCGGACAGACTTAAGCATCGCTACGGGTGAGAAGGTCTCATCGTAGTCAATCCCTTGAACTTGCCGAAAACCTTTTGCGACAAGTCGAGCTTTGTAGACAGTAATATTACCGCCAACGTCAGTCTTCTTCTTGAAGATCCATTTATTCTCAATTGCTTGCCGATCATTGGGCAAGTCAACCAAAGTCCATACTTTGTTCTCATACATGGATCCCATCTCAGATTTCATGGCTTCAAGCCATTTTGCGGAATCTGGGCTCACCATCGCTTCTTCATAGTTCGTAGGTTCATCATGATCTAGTAGCATGACTTCCAGAACAGGATTACCGTACCACTCTGGCGCGGATCTCACTCTGGTTGATCTACGAGGTTCAGTAGTATCTTGTTCTGAAGTTTCAGGATCATTATCATTAGCGTCCTCACTAATTGGTGTAGGTGTCACAGAAACAGGTTTCTGTGATGTACTACTTTCCAATAAGGGAGTAGGTACGGTTACCTCGTCAAGTTCTACTTTCCTCCCACTCACTTCTTTCGAGAGAAACTCCTTCTCTAGAAAGTTTCCGAATTTAGCAACAAAAGTCTTGCCTTCAGATCTGTGATAGAAGGTGTATCCAATAGTTTCCTTTGGATATCCTATGAAGACACGTTTCTCCGATTTGGGTTCGAGCTTATCAGGTTGAAGCTTTTTCACATAAGCATCGCAGCCCCAAACTTTCAGAAACGACAACTTTGGTTTCTTGCCAAACCACAGTTCATAAGGCGTCGTCTTAACGGATTTTGATGGTGCCCTATTTAACGTGAATGCGACCGTCTCTAGAGCGTATCCCCAAAACGATAGCGGTAAATCAGAAAGAGACATCATAGATCGCACCATATCTAGTAAAGTACGATTACGACGTTCGGACACACCATTACGCTGTGGTGTTCCGGGTGGCGTGAGTTGCGAAACTATTCCACATTGTTTCAAATGTACACCAAACTCGTAACTCAAATATTCTCCTCCACGATCAGATCGTAGGAATTTTATTTTCTTGTTACGATGATTTTCAACTTCACTCTAAAATTCTTTGAACTTTTCAAACGTTTCAGACTTGTGTTTCATTAAGTAGATATACCCATATCTGCTTAAGTCATCTGTGAAGGTGAGAAAATAACGATATCCGCCACGAGCCTCAACATTCATCGGACCACATACTTCTGTATGTATGATTTCCAACAAATCTGTTGCTCTCTCCATAGTACCGGAGAATGGTATTTTTGTCATCTTACCCATAAGGCACGGTTCGCAAGTACCAAGTGATTCATAATCAAGTGGTTCCAAAAGCCCATCAGTATGGAGTTTCTTCATGCGCTTTATACCGATATGACCCAAACGGCAGTGCCACAAATAAGTTGCACTATCATTATCAACTCTGCATCTTTTGGCTTCAACACTATGAATATGTGTGTCACTACTATCGAGATTTAATAAGAATAGACCACTCCTTAAGGGTGCATGACCATAAAAGATATTACTCATGTAAATAGAACAACCATTATTCTATGATTTAAATGAATAACCGTCTCGCATCAAACAAGATCCAGATATAATGTTCATGCTTAACGCTGGCACCAAATAACAATTATTTAGGTCTAATACTAATCCCGAAGGTAGATGTAGAGGTAGCGTGCCGACTACGATCACATCGACTTTGGAACCATTTCCCACGCGCATCGTCACCTCGTCCTTAGCCAATCTTCGCTTAATCCGTAGTCCCTATTTCGAGTTGCAAATATTAGCAACAGAACCAGTATCAAATACCCAGGTGCTACTGCGAGCATTAGTAAGGTACACATCAATAACATGTATATCACATATACCTTTGTTCACCTTGCCATCCTTCTTATCCGCCAAATACTTGGGGAAGTTTCGCTTCCAGTGACCAGTCTGCTTGCAGTAGAAGTACTCAGTTTCAGGCTTAGGTCCAGGTTTGGGTTTCTTCTCTTGAGTAGCAACTTGCTTGCTGTTCTTTTTGAAGTTCCCCTTCTTCTTCCCTTTTCCCTTTTTCTTGAAACTAGTGGTCTTGTTGACCATCAACACTTGATGCTCCTTCTTGATTTCTACCTCCGCAGCTTTCAGCATTGCGAAGAGCTCGGGCATAGTCTTATTCATCCCTTGCATATTATAGTTCATCACGAAGCTCTTGTAGCTTGGTGGCAGTGATTGGAGAATTCTGTCAATGACGCAATCATCTGGGAGATTAACTCCCAATTGAGTCAAGTGATTATTATGCCCAGACATTTTAAGTATATGCTCACTGACAGAACTGTTCTTCTCCATCTTGCAGCTATAGAACTTATTGGAGACTTCATATCTCTCATTCCGGGCATTTGCTTGAAATATTAACTTCAACTCCTGGAACATCTCATACGCTCCATGACGTTCAAAACGTCGTTGAAGTCCCGATTCTAAGCCATAAAGCATGCCACACTAAACTATCGAGTAGTCATCAGCTTTGCTCTGCCAGACATTCATAACATCTGGTGTTGCTCCAGCAGCAGGCTTGGCACCTAGCGGTGCTTCCAGGACGTAATTCTTCTATGCAGCAATGAGGATAATCCTCAAGTTACGAACCCAGTCCGTGTAATTGCTACCATCATCTTTCAACTTTGCTTTCTCAAGGAACGCATTAAAATTTAACGGAACAACAGCACGGGCCATCTATCTACAATCAAACATAAATAAGCAAGATACTATCAGGTACTAAGTTCATGATAAATTTAGGTTCAATTAATCATATTACTTAAAGAACTCCCACTTAGATAAACATCCCTCTAATCCTCTAAGTGATTACGTGATCCAAATCAACTAAACCATGTCCGATCATCACGTGAGATGGAGTAGTTTCATTGGTGAACATCACTATGTTGATCATATCTACTATATGATTCACGCTCGACCTTTCGGTCTCCGTGTTCCGAGGCCATATCTGTATATGCTTGGCTTGTCAAGTATAACCTGAGTATTCCGCGTGTGCAACTGTTTTGCACCCGTTGTATTTGAACGTAGAGCCTATCACACCCGATCATCACGTGGTGTCTCAGCACGAAGAACTTTCGCAACGGTGCATACTCAGGGAGAACACTTCTTGATAATTAGTGAGAGATCATCTTATAATGCTACCGTCAATCAAAGCAAGATAAGATGCATAAAAGATAAACATCACATGCAATCAATATAAGTGATATGATATGGTCATCATCATCTTGTGCTTGTGATCTCCATCTTCGAAGCACCGTCGTGATCACCATCGTCACCGGCGTGACACCTTGATCTCCATCGTAGCATCGTTGTCGTCTCACCAATCTTATGCTTCCACGACTATCGCTACCGCTTAGTGATAAAGTAAAGCATTACAGCGCGATTGCATTGCATACAATAAAGCGACAACCATATGGCTCCTGCCAGTTGGATACGTCTCCAATGTATCTATACTTTTTGATTGCTCCATGCTATATTATCTTACTGTTTTGGACTTATTGGGATTTATTTATCCACTTTATATTATTTTTCGGGACTAACCTATTAACCGGAGGCCCAGCCCAGAATTGATTTTTTTGCCTGTTTTAGGGTTTAAAAAAGGAATATCAAACCGAGATTCCAAATGGAATGAAACCTTCAGGGAACGTGATTTTCTCACCGAATACAACTCAGGAGACTTGGACCCTACGTCAAGACCAATTAACAGGAGTCACACAGGTAGGGGGCGCGCCTGCCCCCCCCCCCGCGCCCTCCACCCTTGTGGGCCCCCTATTGCTCCACCGACGTACTTCTTCCTCCTATATATACCCACGTACCCCCAAACGATCAAACGGAGCCAAAACTAATTCCACCGCCGTAACTTTCTGTATCCACGATATCCCATCTTGGGGCCTGTTCTGGAGCTCCGCCGAGGGGGCATCGATCACGGAGGGCTTCTACATCATCACAAAGCCTCTCCGATGAAGTGTGAGTAGTTTACTTCAGACCTACGGGTCCATAGTTAGTAGCTAGATGGCTTCTTCTCTCTTTTTGGATCTCAATACAATGTTCTCCCCCTCTCTTGTGGAGATCTATTCAATGTAATCTTCTTTTTGCGGTGTGTTTGTTGAGACCGATGAATTGTGGGTTTATGATCAAGTCTATCTATGAATAATATTTGAATCTTCTCTGATTCTTTTATGTATGATTGGTTATCTTTGCAAGTCTCCTTCAATTATCAGTTTGGTTTAGCCTACTAGATTGTTTTCTTGCATGGGAGAAGTGCTTAGCTTTGGGTTCGATCTTGCAGTGTCCTTTCCCAGTGACAGTAAGGGCAGCAAGGCACATATTGTATGTTGCCATCGAGGATAACAAGATGGGGTTTTTTCATATTGCATGAGTCTATCCCTCTACACATGTCATCTTGCTTAAGGCGTTACTCTGTTTTTAACTTAATACTCTAGATGCATGCTGGATAGCGGTTGATGAGTGGAGTAATATTAGTAGATGCAGAATCGTTTCGGTCTACTTGTCTCGGACGTGATGCCTATGTACATGATCATACCTAGATATTCTCATAACTATGCTCAATTCTGTCAATTGCTCAACAGTAATTTGTTCACCCACCGTAGAATACTTATGCTCTTGAGAGAAGCCACTAGTGAAACCTATGGCCCCCGGGTCTCTTTCTCATCATATTAATCTCCATCACTTTATTATTACTTTGCTTTTACTTTGCCTTTTACTTTTCACTTTGCATCTCTATACCAAAAATACCAAAAATATTATTTATCATCTCTATCAGATCTCACTTTCGTAAGTGACCGTGAAGGGATTGACAACCCCTAAGCGCGTTGGTTGCATTGAGCTATTGTTTTTGTGTAGGTACAAGGGACTCGAGCGTAGCCTCCTACTGGATTGAAACCTTGGTTCTCAAAAACTGAGGGAAATACTTACGCTACTTTGCTGCATCATCCTCTCCTCTTCGGGGAAATCCAATGAAGTGCTCAAGAGGTAGCAAGAAGAATTTCTGGCGCCGTTGCCAGGGAGTCTGCGCAAAAGTCAACATACCAAGTACCCATCACAATCCCTATCTCCCGCATTACATTATTTGCCATTTGCCTCTCGTTTCCCTCTCCCCCACTTCACCTTTGCCGTTTTATTCGCCCTCTCTCTCTCTCTATCCTCCCTCCTATTTGCCTCTTTTCCCGTTTGTTTGCTTGTGTGTTGGATTGCTTGTTTGTCACGATGGCTCCACCTAGATTTGGTGATCTTCACCTTAAAAGGTTAGAGGAGATCGAAAACAACGTCAGGAAGTTTATGGTTTTGCAATTTGAGCATAATAATTTCTTTAGAAATGAGCTTAAGGAACAAAAAAGTTTCATGAATTATATGAATAAAGAGCTTGATGATATGTCTAAAGAATTTGAAGGTATAAGATCCCAAATTGCTCGTCTTGAAAAATTAACTGCAGAAATTTCGGATATGAGCTACCTTAGTCAATAAGATGGCCGCTAAACCGGATTCCTATGAAAATAATGATGAAGATCTAAAAGTTATTGATGTGCCCCCTATTAAATCTTTGTTTTGCAATATGAATCTTGATAATGATGGGACTGAATATAATCCACCTTTACCTAGAAGGCGTTCTAAGAATTCTGAATCTTTTGATCTTGATGCTAAATTTGATAAAAGTGGGATTGAAGAAATTAAAACCCTAGATGTTGCTACTCAAGGAGAAGAAACCCAAGTTTGGACGTAAGCCTAAGACTAAGTGCTTCTACTGCAAACAGACGGGTCACTGGAAGCGGAACTGCCCCAAGTATTTGGCGGATAAGAAGGATGGCAAGGTGAACAAAGTTATATGTGATATACATGTTATTGATGTGTACCTTACCAAAGCTCGCGGTAGCACCTGGGTATTTGATATTGGTTCTGTTGCTAATATTTGCAACTCGAAACAGGGACTACGGATTAAGCGAAGACTAGCTAAGGACGAGGTGACGATGCGCGTGAGAAATGGTTCCAAAGTCGATGTGATCGCCTTCGGCACGCTACCTCTACATATACCATCGGGATTAGTTTTAGACCTGAATAATTGTTATTTGGTGCCAGCGTTGAGCATCAACATTATATCTGGATCTTGTTTGATGCGAGACGGTTATTCATTAAATCTGAGAATAATGGTTGTTCTATTTATATGAGTAATATCTTTTATGGTCATGCACCCTTGAAAAGTGGTCTATTTGTGTTAAATCTCGATAGTAGTGACACACATATTCATAATGTTGAAGCCAAAAGATGCAGAGTTGATAATGATAGTGCAACTTATTTGTGGCACTGCCGTTTGGGTCATATTGGTGTAAAGCGCATGAAGAAACTCCATACTGATGGACTTTTGGAATCACTTGATTATGAATCACTTGGTACGTGCGAACCATGCCTCATGGGCAAGATGACTAAAACGCCGTTCTCCGGAACAATGGAGCGAGCAACAGATTTGTTGGAAATCATACATACTGATGTATGTGGTCCAATGAATATTGAGGCTCACCGTGGGTATCGTTAATTTCTCACCTTCACAGATGATTTGAGCAGATATGGGTATATCTACTTAATGAAACATCAGTCTGAAACATTTGAAAAGTTCAAAGAATTTCAGAGTGAAGTGGAAAATCATCGTAACAAGAAAATAAAGTTTCTACTGTCTGATCGTGGAGGAGAATATTTGAGTTACGAGTTTGGTCTACATTTGAAACAATGCGGAATAGTTTTGCAACTCACGCCACCCGGAACACCACAGCGTAATGGTGTGTCCGAACGTCGTAATCGTACTTTACTAGATATGGTGCGATCTATGATGTCTCTTACTGATTTACCGCTACCGTTTTGGGGTTATGCTTTAGAGACGGTTGCATTCACGTTAAATGGGGCACCATATAAATTCGTTGAGACGACGCCTTATGAACTATGGTTTGGCAAAAAACCAAAATTGTCGTTTCTTAAAGTTTGGGGCTGCGATGCTTATGTGAAAAAGTTTCAACCTGATAAGCTTGAATCCAAATCGGAGAAATGTGTCTTCATAGGATACCCAAAGGAAACTGTTGGGTACACCTTCTATCACAGATCCGAAGGCAAGACATTCGTTGCTAAGAATGGATCCTTTCTATAGAAGGAGTTTCTCTCGAAAGAAGTGAGTGGGAGGAAAGTAGAACTTGATGAGGTAACTGTACCTGCCCCCTTATTGGAAAGTAGTTCATCACAGAAATCGGTTCCTGTGACATCTACACCAATTAGTGAGGAAGCTAATGATGATGATCATGAAACTTCATATCAAGTTACTACTGAACCTCGTAGGTCTACCAGAGTAAGATCCTCACCAGAGTGGTACAGTAATCCTATTCTGGAGGTCATGTTGCTAGACCATGACGAACCTACGAACTATGAGGAAGCGATGATGAGCCCAGATTCCGTAAAATGGCTTCAGGCCATGAAATCTGAGATGGGATCCATGTATGAGAACAAATTGTGGACTTTGGTTGACTTGCCCGATGATCGGCAAGCCATCGAGAATAAATGGATCTTCAAGAAGAAAACATACGCTGAGGGCAATGTTACTGTCTACAAAGCTCGACTTGTTGCAAAAGGTTTTTGACAAGTTCAAGGAGTTGACTACGATGAGACCTTCTCACCCATAGCGATGCTTAAGTCCGTCCGAATCATGTTAGCTATTGCCGCATTTTATGATTATGAAATTTGGCAAGTGGATGTAAAGACTGCATTCCTGAATGGATTTCTCGAAGAAGAGTTGTATATGATGCAACCTGAAGGTTTTATCGATCCACAAGGTGCTAACAAACTATGCAAGTTCCAGCGATCCATTTATGGACTGGTGCAAGCCTCTCGGAGTTGGAATAAACGTTTTGATAGTGTGATCAAAGCATATGGTTTTATACAAACTTTTGGAGAAGCCTGTATTTACAAGAAAGTGAGTGGGAGCTCTATAGCATTTCTAATATTATATGTGGATGACATATTGTTGATTGGAAATGATATAGAATTTCTGGATAGCATAAAAGGATACTTGAATAAGAGTTTTTCAATGAAAGACCTCGGTGAAGCTGCTTACATACTGGGCATCAAGATCTATAGAGATAGATCAAGATGCTTAATTGGACTTTCACAAAGCACATACCTTGACAAAGTTTTGAAGAAGTTCAAAATGGATCAGGCAAAGAAAGGGTTCTTGCCTGTGTTACAAGGTGTGAAGTTGAGTAAGACTCAATGCCCGACCACTTCAGAAGATAGAGAGAAAATGGAAGATGTTCCCTATGCTTCAGCCATAGGCTCTATCATGTATGCAATGCTGTGTACTAGACCTGATGTGTGCCTTGCTATTAGTTTAGCAGGGAGGTACCAAAATAATCCAAGAGTGGATCACTGGACAATGGTCAAGAACATCCTGAAGTACCTGAAAAGGACTAAGGATATGTTTCTCGTTTATGGAGGTGACAAAGAGCTCATCGTAAATGGTTACGTTGATGCAAGCTTTGACACTAATCCGGACGATTCTAAATCGCAAACCGGATACGTGTTTATATTGAATGGTGGAGCTATCAGTTGGAGCAGTTCTAAACAGAGCGTCGTGGCGGGATCTACATGTGAAGCGGAGTACATTGTTGCTTCGGAAGCAGCAAATGAAGGAGTCTGGATGAAGGAGTTCATATCCGATCTAGGTGTCATACCTAGTGCATCGGGTCCAATGAAAATCTTTTGTGACAATAATGGTGCAATTGCCTTAGCAAAGGAATCCAAATTTCACAAGAGAACCAAGCACATCAAGAGGCGCTTCAACTCCATCCGGGATCAAGTCCAGGTGGGAGACATAGAGATTTGCAAGATACATACAGATCTGAACGTTGCAGACCCGTTGACTAAGCCTCTTCCACGAGCAAAACATGATCAGCACCAAGGCTCCATGGGTGTTAGAATCATTACTGTGTAATCTAGATTATTGACTCTAGTGCAAGTGGGAGACTGAAGGAAATATGCCCTAGAGGCAATAATAAAGTTATTATTTATTTCCTTATATCATGATAAATGTTTATTATTCATGCTAGAATTATATTAACCAGAAACATGATACATGTATGAATACATAGACAAACAGAGTGTCACTAGTATGCCTCTACTTGACTAGCTCATTGATCGAAGATGGTTATGTTTCCTAGTCAGAGACATGAGTTGTCATTTGATTAACGGGATCACATCATTAGGAGAATGATGTGATTGACTTGACCCATTCCATTAGCTTAGCACTGGATCGTTTAGTATGTTGCTATTGCTTTCTTCATGACTTATACACGTTCCTATGACTATGAGATTATGCAACTCCCGTTTACCGGAGGAACACTTTGTGTGCTACCAAATGTCACAATGTAACTGGGTGATTATAAAGGTGCTCTACAGGTGTCTCCGAAGGTACTTGTTGAGTTGGCGTATTTTGAGATTAGGATTTGTTACTCCGATTGTCGGAGAGGTATCTCTGGGCCCACTCGGTAATGCACATCACTATAAGCCTTGCAAGCATTGTAACTAATGAGTTAGTTGCGGGATGATGTATTACGGAACAAGTAAAGTGACTTGCCGGTAACGAGATTGAACTAGGTATTGAGATACCGACGATCGAAACTCGGGCAAGTAACATACCGATGACAAAGGGAACAACGTATGTTGTTATGCGGTTTGACCGATAAAGATCTTCATAGAATATGTGGGAGCCAATATGAACATCCAGGTTCCGCTATTGGTTATTAACCGGAGACGTGTCTCAGTCATGTCTACATAGTTCTCGAACCCGTAGGGTCCGCACGCTTAAAGTTCGGTGACGATCAGTATTATGAGTTTTTGTGTTTTGATGTACCGAAGGTAGTTCGGAGTCCCGGATATGATCACGGACATGACGAGGAGTCTCGAAATGGTCGAGACATAAAGATCGACATATTGGACGACTATGTTCTGACATCAGAAAGGTTTCGGACATATACCGGAGTACCGGGGGGTTACCGGAACCCCCCCTCCCGGGGGGGCTTAATGGGACTACATGGGCCTTAGCGGAAATAGAGCGCAGCAAGGGCAGTGTGGGGCGCCCCCCCCCCCAAGGTCCAAACCGAATTGGGTTAGGGCAAAGGGGGTCGGCCCCCTCTTTCCTTCTCCTCCTCTCCCTTTCCTTCCCCCTCTCCTACTGCTACTAGGAAAAGGAGGAGTCCTATTCCTAGTGGGAGTAGGACTCCCCCTTGGCGTGCCTCTCCCTGGCCAGCCGCCTCCTCCCCCTTGCTCCTTTATATACAGGGGCAGGGGGACTCCATAGACACAAGAGTTGATCATTGATCTCTTAGCCGTGTGCGGTGCCCCCCTCCACCATAATCCACCTTGATCATATCGTAGCAGTGCTTAGGCGAAGCCCTGCGTCGGTAGCATCATCATCATCGTCACCACACCGTCGTGCTGATGAAATGGTTCCAAAGTCGATGTGATCGCCGTCGGCAAGCTACCTCTACATCTACCATCGGGATTAGTTTTAGACCTGAATAACTGTTATTTGGTGCCAGCGTTGAGCATGAACATTATATCTGGATCTTGTTTGATGCGAGACGGTTATTCATTTAAATCTGAGAATAATGGTTGTTCTATTTATATGAGTAATATCTTTTATGGTCATGCACCCTTGAAGAGTGGTCTATTTGTGTTAAATCTCGATAGTAGTGACACACATATTCATAATGTTGAAGCCAAAAGATGCAGAGTTGATAATGATAGTGCAACTTATTTGTGGCGCTGCCGTTTGGGTCATATTGGTGTAAAGCGCATGAAGAAACTCCATACCGATGGACTTTTGGAATCACTTGATTATGAATCACTTGGTACGTGCGAACCATGCCTCATGGGCAAGATGAATAAAACGTCGTTCTCCGGAACAATGGAGCGAGCAACAGATTTGTTGGAAATCATACATACTGATGTATGTGGTCCAATGAATATTGAGGCTCGCAGCGGGTCTCGTTATTTTCTCACCTTCACAGATGATTTGAGCAGATATGGGTATATCTACTTAATGAAACATAAGTCTGAAACATTTGAAAAGTTCAAAGAATTTCAGAGTGAAGTGGAAAATCATTGTAACAAGAAAATAAAGTTTCTACGATCTGATCGTGGAGGAGAATATTTGAGTTACGAGTTTGGTCTACATTTGAAACAATGCGGAATAGTTTCGCAACTCACGCCACCCGGAACACCACAGCGTAATGGTGTGTCCGAACGTCGTAATCGTACTTTACTAGATATGGTGCGATCTATGATGTCTCTTACTGATTTACCGCTATCGTTTTGGGGTTATGCTTTAGAGACGGCTGCATTCACGTTAAATAGGGCACCATCTAAATTCATTGAGATGACGCCTTATGAACTATGGTTTGGCAAAAAACCAAAGTTGTCGTCTTTTAAAGTTTGGGGCTGCGATGCTTATGTGAAAAAGCTTCAACCTGATAAGCTCGAACCCAAATCGTAGAAATGTGTCTTCATAGGATACCCAAAGGAAACTGTTGGGTACACCTTCTATCACAGATCTGAAGGAAAGACATTCGTTGCTAAGAATGGGTCCTTTCTAGAGAAAGAGGTTCTCTCGAAAGAAGTGAGTGGGAGGAAAGTAGAACTTGATGAGGTAACTGTACCTGCTCCCTTATTGGAAAGTAGTTCATCACAGAAACCGGTTCCTGTGACATCTACACCAATTAGTGAGGAAGCTAATGATGATGATCATGAAACTTGATATCAAGTTACTACTGAACCTCGTAGGTCAACCAAAGTAAGATCCGCACTAGAGTGGTACGGTAATCCTATTCTGGAGGTCACGTTGCTAGACCATGACGAACCTACGAACTATGAGGAAGCGATGATGAACCCAGATTCCATAAAATGGCTTGAGGCCATGAAATCTGAGATGGGATCCATGTATGAGAACAAAGTGTGGATTTTGGTTGACTTGCCCGATGATCGGCAAGCCATCGAGAATAAATGGATCTTCAAGAAGAAAACATACGCTGATGGTAATGTTAATGTCTACAAAGCTCGACTTGTTGCAAAAGGTTTTCGACAAGTTCAAGGAGTTGACTACGATGAGACCTTCTCACCCGTAGCGATGCTTATGTCTGTCTGAATCATGTTAGCTATTGCCGCATTTTATGATTATGAAATTTGGCAAATGGATGTAAAGACTGCATTCCTGAATGGATTCCTGGAAGAAGAGTTGTATATGATGCAACCTGAAGGTTTTATCGATCCAAAATGATAGAGGTGAGGGTCCCGATCTTTCGATGAGATGATAACTATCGATTTGGTGGAGACGACTTTGACGATCCGACTACAAACGTACACGACGTTGCGCCTTAGCAATCGCTAAACCAACTCCGAGAGGTTATTGACCACGCTGGAGCACGATCAACCTGACCACGAAGGTCTATTCCTGCAAGCAATCGAAGAACGAGCAAGAATATGATAAAGCAATCTGAATATTGCAAATATATATGAAGTATTGATAATGGTGGGGATCCGTAAGCGGTCTTGGTCTGGTCGTTGGACACAAACGAAGTACACGAAGTTGCAATGGCTAACTTTTAACTAAACAAATCCCAACCAAAAAAGCTACTAGATGGATCTACTTATATAGGAGCAAGGGGTGGCGGCCAAGGAGGTGGGAGGACGTCCCAAGGCAGCCTAAAACTAACCCTAGGTCGTACAAGGCTCATGGGCCCAAGTGGAGGTGATGCAACACCTTTGGGCTTGTAGTTTGACTCGGATTCTGCTGCAATGTCAGATTGTTTCGTCCGTAACTCAACGCTCCGGACGAATTTGAAGGTGAATCCAATTGGGTTGGAAAGATCACGAAATCTAGTTTCCAAAAAAAAAGAATCACCCAATTCGGAGTCCGTATGAAAAAGTTGTTGGCGTTTTGAGTCAGGTATGTCTGTGCAGTCCGAATCTGAATCCAGAACGTGAGAGACTTGGACTCTATCTTCTCTTGGCCCAAAAGTGACGTGAGAGGACTTTTTGAACACAACATAAACTTCTCCTTTTCCCTTATCTTCATATGTGGATTGTACAAATGTCCCATACACCTACAATTAGACAAAACACAAAAGTGTGTGAAGTATTTTTGTTCTGGATAACATAAATAGATTATTGAATAGTTTGCATTAGAAATCACCTGACAAATATGCATGTATGCAATATTTTTGGTCGTATCCAAGGTAGTCATGTCCTCATCATCCTCCCCTTTTTGAAAACAAAGCCGTCCTCGGCGTTGCTTAATCTGAAATGTGGCTAACAAAAGAGACAAGGTGTACATGTGATATATGTATATGTCATCCAGTTTAACTTCCCTTGATTTTTGCACATATGTCACATGTATACATGAGTAACTTTCATTGTTCATAAAATCTACAGCCAAAAAATTATCACAAGAAGTAGAAGGCATGAAAATATTGCAACTCAGTTTGCACATATAAGTGAAGCTCTTATTCACTTCAAAAGATTGGCAATGTTCATCATTAAACCATCCTAACTTCGATGAATAAACCTTACTTGCATCAAATTTACATGCTACAACATGCTTAAATAAGCAAACATGCAATATGTCATTGGACACAGAATCATCATCAAGATTAGAGGTCATATCAAAATGATTAAACATTGGTTCTTTTGCATCAACAGTTAATTCAATGGGTGCACTCAAAATTGTTGATATTTCAGTTGTTTGATCACATGACGCATTCATGACAGTAACAAGAGTCTCTAAAATAGGTGGTGTGCTCAAATCAACAGGTAACTCAACACATGATGCATTCAAGTTAACTAGGCATGCTTCATTCTCATGTGAAGTTATATCATCAATACCTTTACTGTTACCTCGCAGAGATGTAGCTGATGTAGGTACGGACGTTGACAATGTACCATACTCTTGAGATGATATCGCGCTCACAATCCGAGGTGGGGCTGCTCTAGTAGGTGCAATAGTGGAGGTAACCAACCGGCGGTGGTGAGCATGAACTGGAATAGTAGTTGTTGTAGTCACCCAATGCATCCTCCTGTATTTGTCTCTCAAAGGTACAAGCACGGACATACATACCAGTAATGCAACGAGGAATATACTGAAATCTTGCCTGAATATCATGGTTCAAACCACCAAAAAATCTATTCATTGTATCATCCTCAGATTCTTCTATGTCACAATGATGCATATAAGATTTGAACTCTTGGTAGTAAGCATGAACAGTGTTACTGCCTTGTTTTAATTGCTCTAATTTGCGACGCAATTCACGACGATAGTAAGGAGGAAAAAATTGTTGTCTCATTACAGCTTTCAAAACTTTCCAAGTTGTGGGTTGGTTATCAATGTGTTTCTTACAATGTACACTCCACCAAACAGAAGCAAAACCAGTAAATGCTCTAATGGTAGCTCGTACTCTCTCAAGTTCAGAAAAATCATGGTGACTAAAAACTTGTTCTACTTCAAGCTCCCAAGCTAGATAAATAGCAGGATTAAATCTACCCTCAAATGATGGTAAAGAGATAACCTGACCATATGCTTGTGTGTGTTGTCCCAACTCTCGTGATGGTGAAGATGTGTCCGTCATCCAAGAACTTCTATCTCTGGAATCTGTCATGATTAGTAGAAACAAGAACCAAAATTCGAGAATAATGTTCCTATGAACTACTAGGATGTGGTTGTAAAGTGCTCACAGTAAAGCAAATATCAATATCTTACAAGTTCTTACCATGCGGCAGGTGGTGACCGGCAACCAGCGGTGTCAAATAACTCCGAAGATTGTGTAAAACGATTGCCAGGGGAACGTACGTATACACGGTGTAGAAATATGTGGAGCTGGGTTGGCTATATATGGTAGCAAAAGATTAGCAATAATCAATTCAGAGATGCAATGTTGAATAAACGCTCAACGACGGTACTGTGCTGGTCCTAGGCTAGACCGAACTAGAGATGCGAGCCTAGAACAATAATGAGGTCACGTCGTAGCACAACTAGCATCAATGAAGGATACTAAGTAGCTCTGGACAGCAAGATATAAGTGAAGATCACAACGGCAGTAAAGATAATGAGGTGAAACAACAGCCAAGCAGGATATACCAACAACTTTGTCTCCAACTTTCCTCTGAAAAAGTTTGTGCCGATTTTTTTGTTTTTTTTCTTCTCTCTTTTTTTTTCCTCACACTTTTTTTTCTTCCTCTCCTTTTTTTCTCTGACTTTTTTTTCTCCTTTTTTTTCTCTCGTTTTTTTTCTCTCTTTTTTTCTCCCTCTTTCCAAAACAAACTAGATAAGATGCAAATTGGATCAAGTGAAGATGTGAACAATCTCAACTATTATTATGACAATGAATGGTGGGTAGCACGTGGTGGAAATTGATGGATGGGTGGTGGACAGCGGAAGAGATAATGATGCAGCGGTGGCGTGACTAATGTGAACAGAACTCGAAACTCTAAACGAACTAGACACTAAGACCAGCAACTCGACACGACGATGCAACCGATAATTCAACTATGCAAGCAATGAAAAGAAAATTGCAAAGGCTCAGACTGGCTTGGACCAAGGATGAATAGATCTAACTCTTTTTTGTGGATTTTTCTTGGACAATAGGTAAGAAAATAAATCTAATCTAAGAAAACTGGAAATTCTCACCGAGCAACCTGAAAACTGATACCACTTGATAGAGGCGAGGGTCCCGATCTTTCGATGAGATGATAACTATCGATTTGGTGGAGACGACTTTGACGATCCGACTACAAACGTACACGACGTTGCGCCTTAGCAATCGCTAAACCAACTCCGAGAGGTTATTGACCACGCTGGAGCACGATCAACCTGACCACGAAGGTCTATTCCTGCAAGCAATCGAAGAACGAGCAAGAATATGATAAAGCAATCTGAATATTGCAAATATATATGAAGTATTGATAATGGTGGGGATCCGTAAGCGGTCTTGGTCTGGTCGTTGGACACAAACGAAGTACACGAAGTTGCAATGGCTAACTTTTAACTAAACAAATCCCAACCAAAAAAGCTACTAGATGGATCTACTTATATAGGAGCAAGGGGTGGCGGCCAAGGAGGTGGGAGGACGTCCCAAGGCAGCCTAAAACTAACCCTAGGTCGTACAAGGCTCATGGGCCCAAGTGGAGGTGATGCAACACCTTTGGGCTTGTAGTTTGACTCGGATTCTGCTGCAACGTCAGATTGTTTCGTCCGTAACTCAACGCTCCGGACGAATTTGAAGGTGAATCCAATTGGGTTGGAAAGATCACGAAATCTAGTTTCCAAAAAAAAAGAATCACCCAATTCGGAGTCCGTATGAAAAAGTTGTTGGCGTTTTGAGTCAGGTATGTCTGTGCAGTCCGAATCTGAATCCAGAACGTGAGAGACTTGGACTCTATCTTCTCTTGGCCCAAAAGTGACGTGAGAGGACTTTTTGAACACAACCTAAACTTCTCCTTTTCCCTTATCTCATATGTGGATTGTACAAATGTCCCATACACCTACAATTAGACAAAACACAAAAGTGTGTGAAGTATTTTTGTTCTGGATAACATAAATAGATTATTGAATAGTTTGCATTAGAAATCACCTAACAAATATGCATGTATGCAATATTTTTGGTCGTATCCAAGGTAGTCATGTCCTCATCACAAAAGGTGCTAACAAAGTATGCAAGCTCCAGCGATCCATTTATGCACTGGTGCAAGCCTCTCGAAGTTGGAATAAACGTTTTGATAGTGTGATCAAAGCATATGGTTTTATACAGACTTTTGGAGAAGCCTGTATTTAGAATAAAGTGAGTGGGAGCTCTGTAGCATTTCTAATATTATATGTGGATGACATATTGTTGATTGGAAATGATATAGAGTTTTGGATAGCATAAAAGGATACTTGAATAAGAGTTTTTCATTGAAAGACCTCGGTGAAGCTGCTTACATACTGGGCATCAAGATCTATAGAGATAGATCAAGACGCTTAATTGGACTTTCACAAAGCACATACCTTGACAAAAGTTTTGAAGAATTTCAAAATGGATCAGGCAAAGAAAGGGTTCTTGCCTGTGTTACAAGATGTGAAGTTGAGTAAGACTCGATGCCCGACCACTGCAGAAGATAGAGAGAAAATGGAAGATGTTCCCTATGCTTCAGCCATAGGCTCTATCATGTATGCAATGCTGTCTACCAGACCTGATGTGTGCCTTGCTATTAGTTTAGCAGGGAGGTACCAAAGTAATCCAGGAGTGGATCACTGGACAGCGGTCAAGAACATCCTGAAGTACCTGAAAAGGACTAAGGATATGTTTCTCGTTTATGGAGGTGACAAAGAGCTCATCGTAAATGGTTACATTGATGCAAGCTTTGACACTAATCCGGACGATTCTAAATCGCAAACCGGATACGTGTTTATATTGAACGGTGGAGCTGTCAGTTGGAGCAGTTCTAAACAAAGCGTCGTGGCGGGAGTGAAGCGGAGTACATTGCTGCTTCGGAAGCAGCAAATGAAGGAGTTTGGATGAAGGAGTTCATATCCGATCTAGGTGTCATACCTAGTGCATCAGGTCCAATGAAAATCTTTTGTGACAATACTGGTGCAATTGCCTTGGCAAAGGAATTCAGATTTCACAAGAGAACCAAGCACATCAAGAGACACTTCAACTCCATCCGGGATCAAGTCCAGGTGGGAGACATAGAGATTTGCAAGATACATACGGATCTAAACGTTGCAGACCCATTGACTAAGCCTCTTCCACGAGCAAAACATGATCAGCACCAAGGCTCCATGGGTGTTAGAATCATTACTGTGTAATATAGATTATTGACTCTAGTGCAAGTGGGAGACTGAAGGAAATATGCCCTAGAGGCAATAATAAAGTTATTATTTATTTCCTTATATCATGATAAATGTTTATTATTCATGCTAGAATTGTATTAACCGGAAACATGATACATGTGTGAATACATAGACAAACAGAGTGTCACTAGTATGTCTCTACTTGACTAGCTCATTGATCAAAGATGGTTATGTTTCCTAGCCATAGACATGAGTTGTCATTTTATTAATGGGATCACATCATTAGGATAATGATGTGATTGACTTGACCCATTCCATTAGCTTAGCACTTGATCATTTAGTATGTTGCTATTGCTTTCTTCATGACTTATACACGTTCCTATGACTATGAGATTATGCAACTCCCGTTTACCGGAGGAACACTTTGTGTGCTACCAAACGTCACAACGTAACTGGGTGATTATAAAGGTGCTCTACAGGTGTCTCCGAAGATACTTGTTGAGTTGGCGTATTTCGAGATTAGGATTTATCACTCCGATTGTCGGAGAGGTATCTCTGGGCCCACTCGGTAATGCACATCACTATAAGCCTTGCAAGCATTGTAACTAATGAGTTAGTTGTGGGATGATGTATTACGGAACGAGTAAAGAGACTTGCCGGTAATGAGATTGAACTAGGTATTAAGATACCGACGATCGAATCTCGGGCAAGTAACATACCAATGACAAAGGGAACAACGTATGTTGTTATGCGGTTTGACTAATAAAGATTTTGTAGAATATGTGGGAGCCAATATGAACATCTAGGTCTCGGTCATGTCTACATAGTTCTCGAACCCGTAGGGTCTGCACGCTTAAAGTTCGGTGACGGTCGGTATTATGAGTTTTTGTGTTTTGATGTACCGAAGGTAGTTCGGAGTCCGGGAGATGATCACAGACATGACGAGGAGTCTCGAAATGGTCTAGACGTAAAGGTTTTGGACATATATCGGAGTACCAGGGGGTTACCGGACCCCCCGGGGGGGCTTAATGGGCCTACATGGGCCTTAGTGGAAATAGAGGGCAGCAAGGGGAGTGTGGGGCGCGCCCCCCAAGGCCCAAACCGAATTGGTTTAGGGCAAAGTGGTCGGCCCCCTCTTTCCTTCTCCTCCTCTCCCTTTCCTTCCCCCTCTCCTACTCCTACTAGGAAAAGGAGGAGTCCTATTCCTAGTGGTAGTATGACTCCCCCTTGGCGCGCCTCTCCCTGGCCGGCCGCCTCCCCCCTTGCTCCTTTATTTACGGGGGCAGGGGGAACCCCATAGACACAACAATTGATCATTGATCTCTTAGCCGTGTGCAGTGCCCCCCTCCACCATAATCCACCGTGATCATATCATAGTGGTGCTTTGGTGAAGCCATGCGTTGGTAGCATCATCATCACCATCACCATGCCGTCGTGCTGACAAAACTCTCATGTGAAGCTTTGCTGGATCGGAGCTCGCGGGACGTCATCGAGTTGAACGTGTGCAGAACTCGGAGGTGTCGTGCGTTCGCTACTTGGATCGGTCGAATCGTGAAGACGTATGACTACATCAACCACGTTGTGCTAACGCTTCCGCTTTCGGTCTACGAGGGTACGTGGACACACTCTCCCCTCTTGTTGCTATGCATCACCATGATCTTGTGTGTGCGTAGGAAATATTTTGAAATTACTACTTCCCCTACAATTCCCCCATTGTTGACCTTCTTCGAGCTTGCTAACTCTCAATCCCTCCATGGATTCTTGCTAGTTTTTGAGGGAAAAGAGAGAGGAGATCTAGATCCACACTTCCACCAATCACTTTCTTCTCTATGTGAGGGGAACCCCTTGGATCTAGATCTTGGAGTTCTTGGTGTTCTCCTTCTTATTCTTCCTCTCACTTTCCTCCCTAGCATTAGTTGCTTTGGTGGGATTTGAGAGAGAAGGACTTGGTCACTCGGTGTGCCCTTGCCATTGCATTTGTGCATCGGTTTGAGTTCTCCATGGTGATACGTGGAAGTTACAAGTTGAGAAGTTTATTACTCTTGGGTGCTTGGTATCATTGAGCTTGTTCCTCTTGGGTGCTTGGGCACCCTAGATGGTTGGTGGTGTTTGGAGCTCAATCATTGTGGTGTAAAGCTCCGGCCAAGCGTCGGGATCTCCAATTAGGTTGTGGAGATCTCCCCGAGCAATTTGACGGGTCCGGTGACCGCCCCCAAGGGTTTCCAAAGTGTACGGGTTCGGTGACCGCCCCCAAGGGTTGCCATTTGTACGGGTTCGGTGACCGCCCTCAAGGGTCCCTTAGTGGAATCACGACATCTTGCATTGTGCGAGGGCGTGAGGAGATTACGGTGGCCCTAGTGGCTTCTTGGGGAGCATTGTGCCTCCACACCGCTCCAAAAGGAGATTAGCATCCGCAAGGGTGTGAACTTCGGGATACATCATCGTCTCCGCATGCCTTGGTTATCTCTTACCCGAGCTCTTTACTTATGCACTTTACTTTGTGATAGCCATATTGTTCCTTGTCATATTATCTTGCTATCACATAGTTGTTTATCTTACTTAGCATAAGTTGTTGGTGCACATAGGTGAGCCTAGTCGTTTTAGGTTTTGTGCTTGACAAATTAACCGGCAGGTTTATTCCGCATTTGTTCAAGCCTGAACCGTAATTATTTTAAAGCGCCTATTCACCCCCCCCCCCCTCTAGGCGACATCCTCGATTTTTCACCTTCTCCCTATCAAACGTTGAAATTGACCTTGCTAAGTGACACATTTCAACATGTTTTGGGGGGGGGGGGGGGGTCGATGGCAATAACCAACAACAGGAAAGGGGTCACCCCGCCGAAGGTCGAATGATGTGTGAGAGGGGCGACCGAGACCCCATTAAGAGCATCTCCAGCAACTACCTTATTTTAGGGCATTATGCTTGTTAGTAGAGGTGGGCATAAAAACCGATGAACCTAAGACCGAACCGGTACCGAAACTGAATAAACCGAATTTTTTGTTTTTTCATTAGCACAGGAAAATTCATTTGTACATCCACTAACCAAACTCAGTTCGTTAAGTCCAATTTCAGTATCGGTTAGCCGAACAAAAACCGATTAAACTGAACTTGTGAACACACAACCCGAAACTAGGCAGCCAGCGCCGTGCCCAGGTCCTTCCACAGTGGCACTAGCCTGCGCTACGCGACAGGCACATGGGCCTAGGGCCTAGGCAACCACGTGCATGCAATGAGTGCAAGGGCCTTTAAAAATGGTGCAAGGCCGAAACTTACATGGGCTATTTGCTGAAGCGTATAGCCGTAACAATGCACCATTTTGACTTTTGACATTCTTGATTAGTCCCACCTCGCTTGGCTGCACAAAGAGTCGGGGAGCTCAGCTATATAAGAGGAGGGGTGTGTAGTGTATAGCAGGTATTCATTCTTCGGCAGTAAACCAAATACTGAACCGAAGTTACGGTTAACTGAATATTCGGTTTCTGATTTTTAGGTGTCATTTTCCGGCTAGCAATTCTGACAACCGAAATCATAAAAATACTGAAATTTGCTAACCGAAGTTTCGGTTAATATCGAATGCCCAGGCCTACTTGTTAGGGCATTTGAGGGGGGAAAGCAACTCCTATAGCTACCCAATCATAGAATTTTAGCCAATTTTTTTGGGCAGCCCAAAAATGTGCAACACTAAGTGTTGTAAATATACAACACTTGAGTGGTTGCCATAAAACCGAACGACTCGCCTATGACGCACCAACTGCCAGTCATTCCTTCCCGCGTGCGATCACTGCCCCGCCTTTGTCGGCCACCACGTCGCCATGGCCAGCTCCTCTGACGCCGCAGCACACCCCGTGATGCTCGCCGCCCTCCTTGCCATGGCCGATGCGTGTTGCAGCTCCTTCCACCGTCGCCGCCCCTGGAATTCGTCATCTCCTCTCTAGATCTGGTCGATTCGGTCGCGAATCGACCGCCTGCTGCGTCTTCATCCCTCATATCCACCTCCAACCACCATGCTCAAACTCCGGCTCGACGAGCAACGCTCCTCCCCACTGCGTGATGTCTACTATGCAACTTTATTCTTGTAGACTCGTGTTGGGCCTCCAAGCGCAGAGTTTTGTAGGACAGTACTAATTTTCTCTCAAGTGGATGACCTAAAGTTTATCAATCCATGGGAGGTGTAGGATGAAGATGGTCTCTCTCAAACAACCCTGTGATAACCCACAAGTATAGGGGATCGCAACAGTTTTCGAGGGTAGAGTATTCAACCCAAATTTATTGATTCGACACAAGGGGAGCCAAAGAATATTCTCAAGTATTAGCAGCTGAGTTGTCAATTCAACCACACTTAGAAACTTAGTATCTGCAGCAAAGTGTTTAGTAGAAAAGTAATATGATAGTAGTGGTAACGGTAGCAAAAGGTAACGATAGCAAAAGTAATATTTTTGGTGTTTTGTAGTGATGATAGCAATAGCAACGGAAAAGTAAATAAGCGAAGAACAATACATGAAAAGCTCATAGGCAATGGATCGGTGATAGAGAATTATGCCGGATGTGGTTCATCATGTAACGGTCATAACCTAGGGTGACACAGAACTAGCTCCAATTCATCGATGTAATGTAGGCATGTATTCCGAATATAGTCATACGTGCTTATGGAAAAGAACTTGCATGACATCTTTTGTCCTACCCTCCCGTGGCAGCGGGGTCCTAGCGGAAACTAAGGGATATTAAGGCCTCCTTTTAATAGAGTACCGGACCAAAGCATTAACACATAGTGAATACATGAACTCCTCAAACTGCGGTCATCACCGGGAGTGGTCCCAATTATTGTCACTTCGGGGTTGCCGGATCATAACACATAGTAGGTGACTGTAGACTTGCAAGATAGGATCAAGAACTCACATATATTCATGAAAACATAATAGGTTCAGATCTGAAATCATGACACTCGGGCCCTAGTGACAAGCATTAAGCATAGCAAAGTCATAGCAACATCAATCTCAGAACATAGTGGATACTAGGGATCAAACCCTAACAAAACTAACTCGATTACATGATAAATCGCATCCAACCCATCACCATCCAGCAAGCCTATGATGGAATTACTCACGCACGGCAGTGAGCATCATGAAATTGGTGATGGAGGATGGTTGATGATGACGACGGCGACGGATTCCCCTCTCCGGAACCCCGAACGGACTCCAGATCAGCCCTCCCAAGAGAGTTTAGGGCTTGGCGGCGGTTCCGTATCGTAAAACATGATGAATCCTTCTCCTTTATTTTTTTCTCCCCGAACACGAATATATGGAATCAAGGTTGAGGTCGGTGGAGCTCTAGGGGGCCCACGAGGTGGGGGCACGCCCAGGGGGGCAGGCGCGCCCCCCATCCTCGTGGCTAGGGTGTGGGCCCCCCTGGCCTTGATTCTTTGCCAGTATTTTTTATTATTTCCAAAAATACTCTCCGTGGAGTTTCAGGTCATTCTGAGAACTTTTGTTTCTGCACATAAATAACACCATGGCAATACAAGAAATCTCTGCAACCAAATACAAGAAATCTCTTGTGTCCCCAACACACTCAATACAATGGCAAATTGTATAGGTGCACTAGTTCGGCGAAGAGATGGTGATACAAGTGTAATATGGATAGTAGATATTGATTTTTGTAATAAGAACAATAAAAAAACAGCAAGGTAGCAAATAGTAAACGGGCACAAAAACGGTATTGCAATGCTTGAAAATGAGGCCTAGTGTCCGTACTTTCACTAGTGCAATCTCTCAATAGTGCTAATATAATTGGATTATATAACCGTCCCTCAACGTGCAACGTAGAATCACTCCAAAGTTCCTATCCAGCGGAGAACATAAGACGGAATTGTTTGTAGGGTACGAAACCACCTCAAAGCTATTCTTTTCGATCAATCTATCCTAGAGTTCTTACTAAAATAACACGAAGCTATTCTTTCCGATCGATCTAACCAAGAGTTCATACTAAAATAACACCAAAGCAAATTCAGATTCATAATATTCAATCCAACACAAAGAACTTCAAAGAGTGCCCCAAGATTTCTACCGGAGAAACAAAGACAAGAACATGCATCAACCCCTATGCATGGATTACCCCAATGTCACCTCGGGAATCCGCAAGTTGAGTGCAAAACATATATCAAGTGAATCAATACGATACCCCATTGTCACCACGAGTATTCAATTGCAAGACATATATCAAGTGTTCTCAAATCCATAAAAGTATTCAATCCGATTACAATGAAATCTTAAAGGAAAAAACTCAATTCATCACAACAAGATAGAGAGGGGAAAACACCATATGATCCGACTATATTAACAAAGCCCGCGATACATCAAGATCGTGACATCTCAAGAACACGAGAGAGAGAGAGAGAGATTAAACACATAGCTACTAGTACAAACCCTCAGCCCCAAGGGTGGACTACTCGCTCCTCATCGTGGTGGCCGCCAGGATGATGAAGATGGCCACTGGAGATGACTTCCCCCTCCGGCAGGGTGCCGGAAAGGGTCTAGATTGGTTTTCGGTGGCTACAGAGCCTTGCGGCGGCAAAACTTCTGATGTAGGTTAACCCCGAGGGTTTTCGGAATATTTGTGAATTTATAGGGTAAAGAGGGGGTGTGGGAGGCCACCAAGGTGGGAACAACCCACCTGGGCGCGCCTGGGCCCCCAGGCGCGCCCTGGTGGGTTGTGGCCCCCTTGAGGCACCCCCATGTGCTGCTCTGGCCCATCCTGGGTGTTCTGGTCCATAAAAAATCTCCAAAAAGTTTCGCGGTGTCTGGACTCCGTTCGATATTGATTTCCTACAATGTAAAAAACAAGCAAAAAACAGCAACTGGCATTGGGCACTGGGTCAATAGGTTAGCCCCAAAAAATGATATAAAATTGCTATAAAATGATTATAAAACATCCAAGAATGATAATATATCAGCATGGATACTTCATGAATTATAGATACGTTGGAGACGTATCACCGCGCACCAAGGCTAACGAGCAGCGTCGTGACGCAATGCACCCAGGCCACCCTGCCCGCCAACAAGAAGCGCCTCAACCCCGACGTAGGCGACAAGCTCCTCTCCTACCGCCCGTGAGCATCTCACCGGATTTCTCTCTTACGTAACCGAAGCTGCGATGGGAGCATGACTCCACTATCGGCAACAAGCGCGTGGATGCTGATGAGTCCAATTTATGTGATGATTTGTATAGTTATTTTGTGTCTACATGGTTGGCTTCGTGGAATTTTATCGCGTCTGCGCACTACTTTTTGCCTGTATTCCGCATGCAACGTCTTTTGGAGCAAATAAAGTTTTATGGAAGGAATCCCTGGAATTGATGGTGGAATCACATTACTTAATGTGATAATCAACTACCATAAAAGAATGAAGCAAGGGGACCAAGGGTGTTCCCGCGGCGCTTCCAGAGCCACAGACGACCTTTCATACAAGTGTGCCCGCTCGTATGAGCGGTCGTATGAGGTGCCAGCGTCGCCACGTTGTCCACTATTTCCACTCGGTGAAGTTGGGTCGGGAATGGGACGAACACGCACACCAGAGACACATCCAGAAGGCAAAACCCTAATCTATGGAGCGATCCGGAGGAGGGATTGGCAAGGAGGAGATCGTCGTCTTCACCATCAAGTGCAAGGGGACGTCAACATCGTCACCATCGTCATCATCATCCATCTCATTGTAACTTTAGGAACCCTAGTGGATCATCTTGTGTGTTACGTGTGTGATCCATTCATGTTTACCACCACCACCCTCATGATGTTTGTTGTCTTCATGTGTGAGTAGACCCCTAGTTCTCAAGGATACGGATAAACTTTGGTATGTATATGATTTGTAACGTTATACTAGATATGAGATCCTCTGTTGAATGCTTAGTTTAATAAACTTCGTGAATGTTGTGAAGGGGCCTCACTTAGCATTACCGTCGAAAGGCCACAAAGTGTATAATTGTCATGGTAAAGGTTAGGATGTGAAGGTAATTCGAGGTAACATTAAAAGCCTTTCCTCCTAGCTTTTGGAATTGATAGGGGATTTATGGAGAACCCTTAGAGAGGTTGCGCCCACGGGATGACCCTTAATTACCTTAGTCGTAACCTGCAGGGGGAGACTACGGTAGTGGTGTGCATGGCACGAAGTCTACCTATGATAGAATGTGTTCTATACCTCGCTCTGCCGAACATAATCATCAAGAGAGGCTCGAGTATTCAGAGCATACTATGCGGTTGTGTAGGTTGCCTTAGGAACATACCAATGGGGATTCCAGACTCTCTGAGACCGCCTTACTCCTCTGTCATTTTCAGTTGTTATTCGTGTTGTTGTTTTCTTATTACTTTTATGTTATTTACTTTCATCTTGCTCTACATCAAAATAATTATTTATTTCTGCCCTCACTTTGTCTGGTGTCTACTATTACTTGCAGGCACAAATATGGTTTCAGATAGAGGATGGCGGGCTGGTAGCGGATTGGGGTCCGCATAATGGAATGCAGATAGCGGGCGCTATATCCGCATAGCAGATTTTTAAAAACACTAGATCATTGTCTATATTTCTAGATTATTAAAAAAATAATGATATTTAATTTGAGCAATAGCGGAAGCTATTGTGGACGCAATGGCACACACTATCTCCGCTATGTGAAACTATGGGCATGAATCCATAATTCACTACAAGAGGCAACCCTTAATTCTTGTGCTCCCCGTGGGATCGATAATCTTACTTCGAAAAGGCTACAATTAAACCCTGCGCACTTCCAGGCCATCAGATGCGCGACAGGCTGGGCACAAGCACTCATCACGCTCTGCTGGATCTTGTCGTCATTGCCCAGGACCGGGTCTTGCTCCCTTTGGTCAACATCCAGCTTCCTCATCGCGAGCCTCCGCCACAACTCGTCGACGACACACACACAACCCCACCAATCCTTTGCTCCCCACTCACGAATAGGCAAACCGATTAGTGGGAGGCCGTTCTTGCGGTTCAGTGTTGATTTTGTCAGCAGATAAACATCTTGTTTTTCTCATCATTGAGAATGGTAGACAGATGCACAGTTAGTTCAGCAATGTTAAGTTCAGTATAGTACTGCTCAAGTTGAGTTTAGTTCAGGTATAAAACTATTTGTTCATGCTTATGTTGCAGCAGATAGATACAATTGTATGGAGTTATCTGTTCATGCTCAGTTGATCTATTTCTGTATAGTACCAAAGATTGCAATGCATTTTTTCAGTGGAAGCAATTGTGAAGAAGAAAAGCATAGAGCAGTGGTGTTCTATTTTAGGGAAATTGTTGGAGACCCTCAATTTCTCATGCCCTAAAATACACTTTTCTGTGTCCTAAATTTTATCCCGAGCAATTTTGTATGCCCTAAAATAGGGCAGCTATTAGAGATGCTTTAAGCAACGGTCTAAAATATGTATAAGCGTCTCAAACGGGTGACGTCACACTATCATAGACAACATAGACATCAAACCGTGCAATTGGATATGTACGAGTGCCGCGTTATTTTGTTTTATTGTCTCCGTCATATTTGTCACATTGCACCTACGTACCTGGACTAAGTTCTATGTGTAAATCCAAAACCTGAATGTTTCCTAGCTGTTTGTCCGTTGGTGCAACTATAGGCGCAGTTCCCAACCCAGTAATGGAGGATCTCCAATCAGTCGGAGGAATATTATTTCCCTGAAACGATAGTCCTGCCGAATACTCCTATAGGAGCGTTTTGTTTGCCTGTCTTTGGAAACGATAAATATGCCGGTGTCGTTTGGCTGTAATCTTAGTTGTGATAGGTCCTTGATGCCGCACCATGGTTTTTTCTGTGAGCTTAGCTGTGGTAGGTCACTGATGATCTTTTCAAATGCATTGTTGATTTGGTTAATATCTTGATTTGTTCATCCGCTGACGCGAGTTGTTTGTAGCAAAACGGCGGCTAGCGGCAGAACCACTGTTTGACAATCAGAAAACAAGGGAACAAGTAGTAGTCGGAAGTTTACATTTTGGTTCCAGGCTTATATTACAGCCGTGGCGTTTCTTTCATTCTCCAAGGTTAACAAACTCAAGGAGAATTACGGCACGATGGTGCAACTTGCAAGTCGCATCTAATGGAGAAAAGGCCCAGATCAGAGCTTCTTTTTTTTTGCGGGTGGAGATCAGAGCATAATAATCTTGAAATAGCAGAACAGGCTATGATCTTGAAAAAAACATGACAGAGGATGGCGTATGCTAGCCAGTCCTGGTAGGAAACAAAAGCAAACTAGCAGTACATGCTTCCCGTGCGGCGGCACTCCCGTACGGAGTTAGTAGCTGCTGCGTTGTCCGGGAGCACGCCGAAATCCCGAAAGCATTCATCGCCATTCGCCAATGATACTACAGTATTTCACAGATGCGGAGCAGGGGAGGGGGGAGCTGAGGCAGTTCCACTACCCGAGGAACTCATCGACTTTGGCCTCCAAAGTCAGAGCTCACACGATCTCCTCTACCCTTACAGCGACAGCAATACTACTACTACCAGATTACGTACGCCGTTTCAAAAAGAAAAGAAGAAAAACTACTAGCAGATTACCAGCTCGCGAACAAAACCCCGCGTATCTTCCTCGGAGAACCGCGACGCGAGGGAGCGCTCCATCCACAGCGGTGCCGGCCTTCCACTGACCCCGTTCGATCACCACCGCAATCTTTATTCATCCCCCGTTGCCCTCTCGCCGTCCCCAACCGTTGCGCTACGCCGCGCGCACCGATCGAGCGCCGCTCCGGCTCCGGCTGCTCTATATATACTCGCCGCGCCGCTGAGACTGTACTGCATCTGCATTACACACCAAGTTGCTAACACTACACAGGTGTAGCAGCAGCAGCAAGGTAGCTAGCTAGCTGGTGAGATGGAGGGGGAGTCGAAGCCGGCGGCGATGGGGGTGCAGGCGGCGCCCAAGGGCAAGTTCAGGATGCCGGTGGACTCGGACAACAAGGCCACCGAGTTCTGGCTCTTCTCGTTCGCGAGGCCGCACATGAGCGCCTTCCACCTCTCGTGGTTCTCCTTCTTCTGCTGCTTCGTCTCCACCTTCGCGGCGCCGCCGCTCCTGCCGCTCATCCGGGACAACCTTGGCCTCACGGGCAAGGACATCGGCAACGCCGGGATCGCGTCCGTGTCCGGCGCCGTGTTCGCGCGTCTCGCCATGGGCACGGCCTGCGACCTGGTCGGGCCCCGCCTGGCGTCCGCGGCCATCATACTGCTCACCACCCCCGCGGTGTACTGCTCGGCCATCATCGACTCCGCGTCGTCCTTCCTGCTCGTGCGCTTCTTCACGGGCTTCTCGCTCGCCTCCTTCGTGTCCACGCAGTTCTGGATGAGCTCCATGTTCTCGTCGCCCAAGGTGGGGCTGGCCAACGGCGTCGCGGGAGGCTGGGGCAACCTCGGCGGGGGCGCCGTGCAGTTCATCATGCCGCTCGTGTACGAGATCGTCCGCAAGATCGGCAGCACGGACTTCGTCGCGTGGCGCATCGCCTTCTTCATCCCGGGCATCATGCAGACGTTCTCGGCCATCGCCGTGCTGGCGTTCGGGCAGGACATGCCGGACGGCAACTACCGTAAGCTGCACAAGAGCGGGGAGATGCACAAGGACAGCTTCGGCAACGTGCTGCGCCACGCGGTCACCAACTACCGCGCCTGGATCCTGGCGCTCACCTACGGCTACTGCTTCGGCGTCGAGCTCGCCGTCGACAACATCGTGGCGCAGTACTTCTACGACCGCTTCGACGTGAACCTCCACACGGCCGGGCTCATCGCCGCCAGCTTCGGGATGGCCAACATCATCTCCCGCCCCGGCGGCGGGCTCATGTCCGACTGGCTGTCCGACCGGTTCGGCATGCGCGGCAGGCTGTGGGGGCTGTGGGTCGTGCAGACCATCGGCGGCGTCCTCTGCGTGGTGCTCGGCGTCGTCGACTACTCGTTCGGCGCGTCGGTGGCCGTCATGATACTCTTCTCCTTCTTCGTGCAGGCCGCGTGCGGGCTCACGTTCGGCATCGTGCCGTTCGTGTCGCGGCGGTCGCTGGGGCTCATCTCCGGGATGACCGGCGGGGGCGGCAACGTGGGGGCCGTGCTGACGCAGGTCATCTTCTTCCGCGGCACCAAGTACAAGACGGAGACGGGGATCATGTACATGGGGCTGATGATCCTGGCGTGCACGCTGCCCATCACGCTCATCTACTTCCCGCAGTGGGGCGGCATGTTCGCCGGGCCGCGGAAGGGGGCGACGGCGGAGGAGTACTACAGCCAGGAGTGGACCGAGGAGGAGCGGGCCAAGGGGTACAGCGCCGCGACCGAGCGTTTCGCGGAGAACAGCGTGCGTGAGGGCGGGCGGAGGGCGGCGTCGGGCAGCCAGTCAAGGCACACCGTCCCCGTCGACGGGTCGCCGGCAGACGTGTGAAGTCTCAACGGTGCACGTACTACGTGCTCCACGTGTACAACGGGTGATACGATCGCGTCGCACGGCCGCCCGTGTGTTTTGGGCGTGTTCCGTGCACGTACGTACGTGCTACGAACGCACGCACGCACGCCGGCTTTGTGCTGCTTCTAGTACGTACATTTGGGGTTTGGTTTGCTCGCCTATTTGTGATAATCCGCATGTTGCTGTTTTATGGTCCCTTGTGAAATACAGTTTTTTTTTCAATTTTTGTGAGAGACGTGAAATATCGATGTTGTTGGAGTCAAACGGCAGCGTCACTGTCCTCTTCTTTCTACGGCAGTCAGCAGGCACCATGTTCACAGTTCACACAGCATCCAGCAGGGATCCAGGTTCTCGTGTCACGTCTACAACAGAGATCTATCTTACTTGATAGCAATGCTACGCAAAAGTTACGGACTTAAGCTTATTAGAGCATCTCAGTCGATTCCTCATAATTCCTTTTATCCTCCGTTCTTTAATTTTCTATTTAGTTAAGGACCCTCTTATCTGGCTGACGTTCGCCAGGGAGGGTGGCATATGCGAACGACTTCATGGCAGGAAGTGGCGAGGCGTGGCATTTTCTTCCTGAAAAGCCAGTTTTCGTTTAAAAATTGTCATCGTTTGATCTTTCCTCACAACTAAACTGTCATCAAATGACGTTCGCTTGCGACCCTCCCCCCCCCCCTCCCAGCTGATGTTCGCCGGAGAGGGTGGCATATACGAACGACTTCGTGGCAGGAAATGGCGAGGGGTGCCATTTTCTTCTCAAGAAGGCAGCTTTCATTTAAAAATTGTCGTCGTTTGATCTTTGCTCACAACTAAACTGTCATCAAATGACGTTCGCTTGCCCCCCCCCCCTCCTCTCCCAGCCGGGTAATATTACCAAAAATTAAACCTTTTTATCTAACGATACCCAAAACTTATTTCCCAAAATGATTTTTTGTCAACTCATGGAAATATTTGCATACAAAAATCCTTTAAACATATATTTTTGTAAGATATTAATTCCAAACTTGAGAATTGAAGTACACACGATTCAAATACATATCAAATTTAATCATTCCATCTCAAACATGACATACAATCCAATTGACTATAAATATGATAAAAGCATAAGGATCAAGTATTATGAAGTTGCCAGCGATGCCCAACAAGATCTTATTGAAGTTGGTTATTAGTTTCTTGGTTGTCGATCCTTTAGTGTGCTTGGAGGAATGCTTGGATCATGTTTGGGTGACGTTCCAGCACCACCATGACACCATTATAGTGAAATTGCAAGTCCTTTGGGTCCTCTCTCATCCTCAGTGATCATGTCGTGCAAGATAACACATGTTGTCATGATCTGCCAAGGTCCGAGGCTTCCAATACTTAGCTGGTGCATGGATAATCACAAAGCATTTTTGAAGCACACCAAAAGCTATCTCAACATTCTTTCTAGCAGATTCTCGGCACACTGCAAAATGAGATCTCTTGTTGTGTCAAGGATGTTGGATTGTCTTCATAAATATGCCCCGTGAAGGATAGATACCACCGAGAAGGTACTATCCAATGTTGTACTCATGGCAATTGACAGCATAATTACAAGGTGGAGAGCCACCGGTAACAAGCCTTGCAAAAAGAGTAAATCACTCGAGAACATTTGAGGTCATTGTGAGAGTCAGGCATCCCAAAGTATGAGTGCCAAATTCACAGATCATGTGATGCTACTGCGTCAAGAATGATGTTTCAATCATGACAATGCCTTTGTACTCATATTGCCATGCTACCGGACAATTATTTCATGTCCAATGTATGAAGTCAATGGATCCAAACATCATTGGATGACCTTTTTATTCACTTTCTACCATAGGCATCTCGGTATTTTCATTAGTGGGAGCGCCCTAGTACTCCATTCCATAGATCTTGATCGCAGCTTTGTTGAATCGTCTCACACACTCGAGGATGAGGTCTTCGTCAATGCGAACATAGTCATCGATGGCATTGGACGAACATCCATAAAGCAAGGACTTGCACGACTATTGTGATCTTCTATGATGGACTTGCACTTGATTCTCCTACGGCATGCATCCAATGATATGTATAGTAATACATATCACCAAACAAATGCTCACTAAACGGTAGTGTTTGGTCGGCCAATTAGCAAAGGACGCGAACAAGGTCTCGACTAGTTTTAGGAAGCTTCTCGAAGCTTCCACCCGGTTTTGGGAAGGTTTCAGAAGGTCTTTTTTCTTTTCCTTCTTTTCACTGCTTTTTTATTTTTTTCCTATTATTTTTCTCTTTTTCCTTTCCAAATTCACAAACATTTATAAAATTCATGATTTCTCTTTGAAAACCGTGAATGCTTTTTGAATTTACAAACTTTTTTTTCAAATTCATGAACATATTTTGAAAGTAGTAAACAACACGAACATTTTAAAAATTCGTGAACTTTTTCCAAAATCACAAACATTTTGTAATTTAAGATGTTTTTAGATTCATGTACATTTTTTCAATTTTCTATTTTTTTAAAAATTCATTAAAATAATATACTCAGCCAAAATTTGAAAAACAAAGTGAGAAAACAAACTATTTTTAACTAATGAATTTAAAATGCAAGTGTTTTTTTTCAATAACGAGTAATGCCTTTTTTAGCAAAAATACTTTATTAACCATTGGTAATCATTTGTACATAACCCGAAGGCTGCAAAAGCCAAACATGACAACTTGAAACAAGTTGCAATGAATTGCTAGCATTATTATGGGCATCTCCATTGCATCATCTACCGTCATGCTTAAAAATTATACTATCTTCGTATGGAATTAGTTGTCGCTGAAATGGATGTATCTAAACGTATTTTAGTGTTGAATACATCCTTTTGAGCGACAAGTAATTTCGGACGGAGGGAATACCTTCCATGGCATTCTGCATCTATATAACTTCTCTAATGATCATCGCATTTACCCCAAACGCCCAGTCCTGGATGCTACAAATAACACCAGAATAGCAAGAAGCAATAGACTGCGAGCTTAATCCTTGACCGTGAGCGAGGCATAAAGCTTTCCTATATGCAATTGCTTCAACAGACCAGCGATCCATGACTCTGTCAAGTGTCAATAACCAGAACGAAGGCCCCCAAGAAAGCTCATTTTTTTAGTGAAAAATTGCCGCCGGCCGCCCCACTGAAAGCTCTTCCTTTGCTCCACTGAAATCGCCCCATCAACACTCCCTTTTACATCGTGCTTTTAGGCCAAAATACGCTCTATTTTATTGATCGTCAATAACACCGCTCATGGAAATACAATGGGCTGGCCGGCCGTGTTTTCCCCGTGAAATTGCAGCCCAGTTGTACATACTAGGCCCGTCCGTACACATGCCTGTTCTTTACAAAAAAAAAAACTACTACATTCTTCTCAGAAAAAAGAAAAAAAAGTGACATCTGGGCCCCGACGCCACAGTTCTCGTGCGGCAGTCTGACGACCACCACCACACCAAACAAACCTCACCGGGCCAAGCGGCCGGGGCGCCCGTCCGTCCGTCCCACCGTCCTCTTCCCCTTGCTGCTGCCAGATAGCGCAACGGACCATGGCCGCCGTGGCAGGCCCCACCGTCCTCCGGCTCCGCCCCAGGGCCGCCTCCCTGTCCGCGCCGGCCATCTCCGCCCCTCCTCGCTGCCGCCTCAGCTCCGTAGCCTGCTCCTATCCCAAGGCAATCCCCTCCTCCTCGTGCTCAAACGCCTAGAGCATTTTTCCTCTACCTGTATGACCTCCTCTTTCGTGCTTGGTTAGCGATTAGGTGAGTTTTAATTAGTTGCTGGTGGAAGTCTTAATCGCCCGTATGGATAATTCGAAAAGGATGATTTTATTCCCTCTATTGGGTGCGATGTCAACGTGCCAATGAGTTTCAGTCATTTTTTGCTAGACTTTTTTACTGAAATACGGGTACCTCTTAAATTTTCACTGTTACATACTTACATGTACCTACTCTATGCTCCATATACTTCTGCGATCCTGGATGCTATGAACATGAAAATTGCAGTGAATTGTCTGGTTTAGCAGTACCAGCGTAATGACACGGGGTTATCTCTCAGCTTGCAGGATCATTTGCAGTTCAGAGGGTAAATGGAAGTAGGATGCAGTACTTGGGCACTCCAAAAGGTAATTTCCCTTACTTTCTGAAAAGATCTTTATTGAATACACATAGCCCTTTACGTTGATTTTACCACGTGTTAACAGAACAAGTTCTAAGGAGCTCCAGCAACCATGATGGACATAGTAAGCGAATTGTTTCCTGCACTGCTAGCGACAAACAGGAGCCAATTGCTTCGCTTACCTCGGACACACCGGTCTTAGAAGATACCAATAGTAATACTGCAGATTCCTCTGCATCTTTGGGCTCCGATTTTACTGAGAGGAGTGCTGGAAAACCGGGATTCATCTCATTTCATGGCGGCAGCTCTCAAACGTTAAGTGTGGAGGGTGTGCCACATCCTGGCAAGGAAGCATCTAGATTAGTATGGTTTGTTGGTCCAACTATTCTTGTGGCATTCTTGGTTCTTCCATCGCTTTACCTGCGCAGAGTACTCTCAGCCGTGTTTGAGGATTCCCTGTTGACAGGTATCCTTTCTGTGATAATTCAGAAATTTGTTCGTTTCATCCTCAACAACTCTGATAGTGTCTTTTATCTCATTCCTTTACCTCCCAGTCCCACCTTTTATTAGCTGAGGGAAATCAGTTATGTTGGTTACCATTTAACACAATCATATATCTGTTCCTGTTAGTAGCATTTATTCCATTAAAAGGCATGTAAGTAATTGGTGATTGAAAATAGGTAATTTCATTGCTTTACATCTGATCATCCCCCGAACACATTGTAACAATTTTCTAACCCTTAAATGAACACTGATGCACATAATTCGTTCTTGGAATATATTTACACATCTACTCCAAAGACACTACATGTACCATTCCTCATTGGGATGAAAACTAGCCATAGCTGCATTACTGATAGAGTTTTATTGTTCTATGCAGATTTCCTTATACTATTCTTCACTGAGGCTCTGTTTTACGGAGGAGTCGGGATTTTTGTCCTGTTAATTGATAAAGTCTGGAGACCTTTGCAGCAGGTAGCACCTAAGAGCTACATCTGGTCAAAAGCTAGGTTTTTCCGAATTTCTTCAGTAACAACGATGGTTCTAAGCCTGATAATACCGCTTCTGACAATGGGCATGGTTTGGCCCTGGACTGGTCCAGCAGCTTCAGCTACTCTTGCACCTTATCTGGTAGGTCTTGTTGTACAATTCGTATTCGAGCAGTATGCACGGCATCGGAAATCACCTTCTTGGCCAGTTATCCCTATTATCTTTAAGGTAATGTGGTTCTTACTTTATCCTGGTGTTATTTGGATCCTGAAGTTACCCTTTTGGGTTATAATCAAGTGTGATCGGGTGGAAATCTTTATGTCATTGTTAAGATGGTAGTCATTCGTGGTGAACTCATGTTTCGGAGTTTTTTGTTTATCAGTCCAGTTTGTATTTTGCAATTGCTTAATTATAATGTGGAGCCATTTGCAGAATCTAAGTTGTTGTTATACATACATGGTAGGCCCATTTATAGGTCGTGGAACTACTCCCCAGCAATATGGAAAATAATCTTTAATCCTTAACAAATACTCTCTCCGTTCACAAATATAAGATGTTTTGGATATTTCAATATGGACTACATGCAGACTGAAATGAGTGAACAAACACACTAAAACATGTCTATATACTCCCTCTGTTCCATAATATAGTGCATATAGATTTTTTGAAAAGTCAAACTTTGCAAATTTCAATCAAGTTTAGAGAAAACTATTTATATGTACAATACCAAATATATAAAACATGAAACTACATCTTATGATGAATCTAATGATATATGTTTGACATTCTAGATGTAAATATTTTTCTCCACAAACTTGGTCAAAGTTTGTGAGGTTTGACTTTTCAAAACATATATACGCACTACATTATGGAACGGAGGGAGTACATCCAATTCGACAAAAAGTTAGAACATCTTTATTTGTCAACAGAGGGAGTAGCAATTTACCCCTGCTTTCCTATCAATATGATTCGTATCCACTTGTGGTTGGGTATCCTTATTCACTTCGATGCGGGCCAACTGCTTTGTGCATAGCGTGCACATATCATCGCTGGTCCTCGACTGGCAGCTCATCCTCGAGCTGAAGTGGCGCCATGTCTGCAACCCTTTGTAGCCCCATGTTGTGGAGATGTTGGGAAAGCTTGCACAAACATGAGAAATGAAGCTCTGATACTAGATTTTATGGGACAACTTGACTAACAATTCTGACAAATATGAAAACAATCTGGCTTATTGATTGTTTTTCTTTAACTGATAACCATATGAAAGGCATGACCGTATAATCTGTTAATCACAAAAGGTACAAGGAGGGTATATACGAAAAGAACTTGTGATATACGAAGGAGAGGGGGAAACAGGAGATATAAAAGGGACTGTATAAGGTTTATTGATTGCTTGGTTACAATGGACATGATGGTAGTCTTTCCTATATGCGGACCTCCTCCCAAGCAATATTTAAGATGAAAGAGATGAAATCCCTAACAAATACTCCCTCTGTCCCATAATATAAGAGAGAGAAGTGCATATTTCAACCCTCAACTTTTGCCCTAGTCTAATTTACAACCCCGAACTTCAATACCATCTAAATTACAACCCTGAACTCTCAAAACTGGCCAAGATTCAACCCTCCCCTCTCTGTTGACCGGTTTTGACCAGTCAACAGGTCCAGTCAGCATGCCACATCAGCAAAAAATGCAAAATTTCCAAGGAAACAACCTGTAAAATCGAAGAAAATCCAGGAAAAGAAATAAGAAATTCAATTTCCGAAAAACACGGAAAATAAAAAAAACGAATTTCCAGAAAAAACCCAAAAACTCAAATTCCAGAAAAAAATCATTTTTTATTTTCCCTAGCTTTTTCGCGAACAATTTTTTCGGAATTTTGCCTTTTTATATTTTTTCCCTGATCTTATAGATTTTTATTTACTTTTTCTTGAAATTTTGAAAAAAAAATCTGACATGGCATGCTGATTGGACCCGTTGACTAGTCAAAACTGGTCACCCCAGGTCAAAACCGGTCAACAGGGAGGGGAGGGTTGAATCCTGACCGGTTTTGAGACTTGGGGGTTGTAATTTAGACGGTATTAAAGTTCAGGGTTGTAAATTAGACTAGGGCAAGAGTTCAGGGTTGAAATATGCACTTCTCTCAATATAAGAGCGTTTTTGACACTACACTAGTGTAAAAAACGCTCTTATATTATGGGACAGAGGGAGTAGCAATCAATTAATCATTACTTTCCTAACAGTATGATCCTTATCCATATGTGGTTGGATATTCTTGGATGCAAGGGCTGGCTGCCTTGTGCATAGCATGCAAATAATAAAGTAGCAACTGAGTTTGGGAACATTGAAGTTCAGAAGGGGGGGGGGTCTAACTTTCCATCCTTCAGAAATGATAACTTTGTATCAATGAGGCAAATGTCCTGATATTTCCGTAAACAATATGCTGACAACCCAATATATTACATGGTTCATGTTTAATTTTGATCTGGTTGAGGATTTTAGGCACACGTCACACAACACATCATTTGTAATACAAGCTAAAAAAACACATCATTGATAATACACAGCCTAGTTTCCTTGTAGTGATCACTAGGCACACGTCAGTATTTGGTTCTAGGCTGTTAGCAACCTGTTCCCTCATGTGATAACTGTTTGTTTCATTTCATTGGTAAGTATAGTATAGCTTAGTAATGCCTGGCTGTCTGTGCCTGTTATTAAAGGATTGCCTACTTACACCATACACTATAGCTGCCTACTTTCCTGACTATGACTACTGCTGTTGTGCCATTTACTTTGCTCATGTTCATTCCAGCAAATCATGTGACTACATCTTAGCTGACGTTCTTCTTGAGTGAAATATTTTGGTAGTTCTTAGCATGTCTCATTTCCCCTTCCTTCCAGGTCTACAGGCTTCACCAACTGAACAGGGCAGCTCAACTGGTGACAGCACTCACCTTTTCTGTTAGAGGAACTGAGGCAACAAATCAAACTTTGTCTATCATGAACTCCTTAGGGGCACTACTGACTGTTCTTCAAATTCTTGGCGTTATCTGTGTATGGTCACTCTCGAGCTTTCTGATGAGGTTTCTTCCCTCTTCAGACATTCCAGATCCTTGACTCATAGGCTCATAGCACAGCAATTAAAGTAGTCAATGAATATAGCCTCCTCACTGTAAATTGATCTACCTGGAGCCAGTTTATACATCTGCAGAGGTTATCTTTAGTTTAGGGGTTAAACTGCTTCAGCTGATGAACTGCAGAGAAATTGTCTGATTTGTCGGTCTGGAATTGAATAAACTGAAAAAAAAAAAGAGCTGATCTGTTGGCTCTTTAGGATGTTCGATGCATGGGGTGTGTATGTGCTTTTCTTGTGGACCGAATACTGGGTAAGTGGGTATCACAAGATCAACTAATTTTGTCTGAAGTTATCCGTAGATTTTAGTTTTATACAATTCTCAACAGTCACCACTCCAATTGGAGTGTTTACACTGTGAAGTACAAAATGAATATGTTTGTTTATGGGTAATGTCAGCGAACGTTTGCTGGGAGAGCATGGCAAAACGAATGTTTTTCATGGCAATTATATTGTGCAGAGCATGACAATTTCTTCAAGTGAGCACGACTTTTACAACAAATCCTTGATTTGCTAGAAATTGCTGTGTTTCCGAAGAAATTGCTACCCTCCCACAACGTTATTCGCATAAAAAAAGTTCGCAAATGTCATGTCTAGCGGTGAACGTTTGCTAGCTATTGCAGTCCTTGTTTTCTCATCATCGGTAAGCCAACACAATGGAGTGTTTATGCTAATATTTGCAAGTTATCAAAGGAGCAAATCCAGATATCAATGTCTATAACTTTGTCTTCTGACGTCCTTTTTCCCTTCTTTTTCCACCCATTCAGCTCCTACTTAAAAGTTAGGTAAAGTTCCATCTTTATTTCTTTCTTTCATAATCCCTTCCCACCCCACCTTCTATGTTTCCAGTTATGCCCCACCCCCCCCCCCCCCCCCCCCCCCCCCCCCCCCCCCCCCCCCACTGATGACCCACACCTTGCTTACAAAAAAAAGTTTTCTTTGATAAGTTAACAAATATTAATTTATTGACAACCAAAGTTCATTTTTTGTAAGTAATCACATCAACAATAATACAATTGCAGGCAAATCATCGTGCTTGCGTATAAAACATACGCGCATACAGTTATGTAGCTGTAAGCTGATGAACTTAGCTATACAACCCCGAGTTAGATGCATCGACGAGATTTCCCATTCTCCACGGAACTGAAAATGGAAATTGGCCGGCGTAATCCAGACGGGCGACACATCAGGCGATCATGATCCAAGTTTTTTTGGTCCTTCCCGTCCGATCTTTCTCTCCTCGCCGTTACCAAAAGTTGTCGTCGGGCAAAGCCTGAACAACCCATGGTGGCGGCACGGTAAGGACGACTATGGTCGGCCGCCCCGGTAGCCGAAATCCACTATATGAAAAATACGATTTGTTTTATACATGGGCTGGTACATGTGGGGATTTGCACGTCAAACACAAGCCTGGTAGCAGCCCATATCTCCAATCTAGTGAGTCCGGCCACACCCGCAATCCCAGGCAGTCCCAGGAAATCCCCAAATACACCTAAAAAAAGGAAATCCTCAAATCGAGCCAGGTAGCCAGCGTCTAGAGAGACTAAGAGCATCTATAACTAGGCGTTTTAAACCCGTCTCATAGCCCGTCCACTCCACTTCCAATCCCCTCCCTCTGATCCGATGGCCAGCGATGGAACCAGCGGCGGATCCGGTTCAAAATCCGACGGGTCGAACATCAACGTGGAGGAGATGGCCCTCTGCATGTTAGTAGTTCTCTATAACGTTCATGTCAGATTTTGTGATTTTTGGTGGTTACATTACTTAGTTGTTGAGAATCTTGAACTGTTCTAAATCATTGGTTATGTTAATTTTTGATTGCATCTAGCTTCATATTTGAATTTTATAAGATTTGATTCAGCGCACTTGCATTTCTTAATAAAAAAATTTGTATCTCAAATGTTTCACCCTGGCTAAGTTTAATTCCTGGATCCGTCACTGGCGGCACGGCCCTGAATGGTTCCACACGGTCATCCTCGGCAGTGACTCAAAGAGAACAATAGTAGTGACAAGAATAGGAACGGCATGGCGACGATCCCGGAGCAGCTGAGCGACACGTTGCGCTCAACATCGATCTTACGAATCGCGCAACGGCGACAAGAAGCGCAGCGGCATGGTGACGATCTGGGATCACCGGCCGCGACGCGTTGCATTCAGTTGTGATCATACGAATCACACGGCAGCAACCACATGACACCTGATGATGTATGCGCATGGCTTAGCTCTGGCTAAGTGTGCCCCAGAGGCAGTATGCAGCAGAGGCTCACCGATGACCACCAGATACAGGCGACGCGGCAGTCCGCGCAACTAAAGAAAAAGAAAATGGAAGGATTCTTCTTAATACATAATAAATAGTTATAAAAAAATACATAATAAATAAAGACACCTTAGAATGAGCGTTCCCAAGGGCGATTACACTTTGAATTTGATAAATGTTCTAAAAATAATTTGAGGGTTCTTTTTTATTTCGGATTGGAGTAGTATAATTGCTAAAAAATTAAGTATTTCATTGTGCAATTCTAAAATAAAGTAAGTCCATTTTCCTATTCTTTTTTATATAGTTCTTGATACAATCCCTTACTTTTTACCTTCTTGCAGACCTGCGGAACAATTTTTTGGTTGTGCGAACCAAAAGGAATGGTGTTTCTGGTTGACGTATTTCTTTTTTCTTCGGATAAGATAATTCCGGTAGTGAGAATGAGATTTCCGCAACGATCGTAAACCCTCAAATAAAGGACTTACTTTATTTTAGATTGTGGAATGTAAAAAATTAAGTAACAATGAATTTCCCTAAAAGGTAGAGGATGATACATCAAATAATCTATAACGATCAACTAAGAAAAATCCTAGATGAGTGGTCGGTGGCCGGCGATCCCCACATCCAGCCTGTTGGGCGCTCCTCTTGAGGCCAGTTCTTTTGGACGATTCTCCCATAATCTTGAGAATCGACCCTTCACCCAACTTCTCTCAGAATCTTGTATCCATATTTTTTTTTACAATCCTAGTTGTTCTCATCCTAACTAGCTAGGATTATAAATAAATACTCGTTCAAGATTCTGGGAGAAGCTAGGTGAAGGATTGATTCTCAAGATTATGGGAGAATCGACCAAAAAAACTGGGCCTTGGGTTGTTATGGTGGTGCGATTTGGTTTCCCTAACAGTGCATGTAGCCATGGTGGGTGGTTTACGTGACCTCCGGCGGTCGCTATGGCCCTCCTTAACTGAGCCTGCCAAGGTGACCCCAATTAACCCAACCAGACGATGTGACTCCAAACTGCTCGACGATGGATCTTGGTAGTACGACAACATCCAGCGACAAAAGACAAAGTGGCAGGTCAAGATGACCGCCATCTACGTCCGTGTGAGGATGTCTTCAGCTCGGTAACACATCTGTCGCGTGGTATTGGGTTGCTGGCAAGGGCGGTGGCGCATGCTGGTGTTGTCTTCTATAGATCTAGCACCGACTACCAGTAATGAGGTCGATGAAGCGGTGCCAGATAATCCTATATTAGGAATTTGGCTTTGCCGATGACCTTCCTCTCTCACCAATGATTTCATCGGATCTCACACGAGGACCATGCATGCATGTAATTCTTGGTATTGTGGAAAGTTGAGGCGACAACACAATATTATTTCAGTTTGATAAAAACCCTAGGTCTGACCCTAGTTGGGTTACACTTTGCAATGGTGACGTTTTCACGTCGTTGCCTTCTTGAAGGAGTCACTGAAGTTTACTCAGACTTGATCTTCAAGGTGAAAACCCATGATATGGCCTTTAATGGTTGGATCCTACAACAACAGCGCTTGAGCATCGCTCTCTTCTTAGAGACATTGTTATCAAATACCCCTTCTCATTGTCCTTGTTATGTCAAGAGGCGATTGTTGATGTTGATGGTCATTGCACTAGTTTGTCAAACATGTGTTTGATTGCTTGAGAGTTCTTTTTGCTCCACCTACGCATGCCTCCGGTATTGACTTTGCACTTTGCTGGTGTGATTAATTGTGTGTCTGCGTTGGTGTTGATTGTGTAGATCCTAGTCATGAAGAGGGGGATGTGTGTATTTTGTTTGTATCCCCTTGATGCTTCATTTTGAGTCGAGAAAATCCATCATCATTTATAAAGGGGAAAAGTGCATCGATGATTTGTCATCGCTTTTTTATGAAAAATAATTTGTTACTTTAGTAATAAGCAACTTTTAGGTTTGTCCATGCTATGTAAATATATACATACACACAGGCATAAAGGGCATGTTATGTGAATATACTCTGCGAATTTCATATCATAACTCATGCATAAGAGCAACTCCAATGGAGCGACCATTTCGTCCGCCGCTATCCGTTTGGGTTGGCGCGGACAGAAAAGTCGGCCCAACGCGCCGAACCAAACGGACGCGCGTCCGCTTTTTGTCCACGGGTGACCCATTTCCGGCCCATTTTTGAGTCGGATTTGCGTCAGCGCAGACACGCGACGGACGCGCGCTCACTCGCCTTCTCCTTTCCCCGGGCCCGCTGGTCGGTGGCTCATTGGTCTCCCCCTAACCCCAGCCAACAGCAATCCTCACCCGCCTCCTTCGTCACTGACGTCGTCACTCTTTTTCGCCGGCGACTCTGTCAGCTGCCACCGCCTCCACATCCGCCCAGCAACGCCGCTCACTCCCCCCGTCGCCCCCTCCACCGCCGTCTTACTGCCGGGGAGCAAACCGTTTCCCACCGCCGCTCTGAAAGGATCGATATAGTTGACTAGAGGGGGGGGTGAATAGGCAACTAACAATTTTTAGCTTTTCTTTAACAATTTAAACTTTGCATCAAAGAAGGTTGTCGAGATGTGTAATTAAGTGAGCAACCTATATGATGCATCAATTATAAGTACACAAGCAAGTAAGAGATATATCACAAATAAGCTTGCACAAGTAAAGGCACGAGATAACCAAGAGTGGAGCCGGTGGAGACGAGGATGTGTTACCGAAGTTCCTTCCCTTTGAAGGGAAGTATGTCTCTGTTGGAGCGGTGTGGAGGCACAATGCTCCCCAAGAAGCCACTAGGGCCACCGTATTCTCCTCACGCCCTCACACAATGCGAGATGCCGTGATTCCACTATTGATGCCCTTGAAGGAGGCGACCGAACCTTTATAAACAAGGTTGGGGAAATCTCCACAACTTAATTGGAGGCTCCCAACGACACCACGAAGTTCCACCACAATGGACTATGGCTCCGCGGTGACCTCAACCGTCTAGGGTGCTCAAACACCCAAGAGTAACAAGATCCGCAAGGGATTAGTGGGGGGAATCAAATTTCTCTTGGTGGAAGTGTAGATCGGGGCCTTGTCAACCATTCCCGAGCAAATCAACCAGTTTGATTGGCTAGGGAGTGAGATCGGGCGAAAATGGAGCTTGGAGCAACAATGGAGCTCAGGTTAGAAGAGGTAGTCAACTAGAGGAAGAAGACACCCCTTATATAGTTGTGGACAAAATCCAACCGTTATCCACCTAACCAGCCCGCGACATGCGGTACTACCGCCCCTGACCAGCGGTACTTACCATAAGGTCACGTGGTACTACTGCCCCTGACCAGCGGTACTACCGCAAGGCCATGCGGCACTACCGTGAGGGACTGCGGTACTACCGCAACAGCAGCAGGAGCTAGGGCAGACCTGTAGCACAAGGGCTGAGGGCGGTACTGCCACAGGCGCGGTACTACCGCTCCCTCTTGCGGTACTACCGCAAGGAAGGAAACTCCTAGCCTGGGAAGAGCGTGGATGAATAAAAATACATCCGTGCCTACTTCCGCTGGAAAACAGACGAAGCAAAAATCCGACACAGTACTACCGCAGAGGAGCGGTACTACCGCCTGGCAGCTGACCCAGGCCGCGCGCGGTACTACCGCGCACTGGGTGCGGTACTACCACGGAGGCGCGGATGTAAAAAATTACATCCGCCCCTACTATCGTGATGAAGCGGCACTTGGCCTAGGGGCCACGGTACTACGGCTCAGGGGGAGCGGTACTACCGTGGGCTCCTGCGGTACTACCGTGCCGAAGTACGGTACTACCACAGGTGCCTGTGGTACTACCGCTCCAGGGAGCAGTACTACCGCAAGCCCATTATCAGCAACCATGACAAAACAAAGAGGAAAAACGGAGGATGCTCCAGTGCGAATGGGAAAGGAGGAGACAAGGAAGAAAACGTGTACGTGATGATTCCACCTGAACCTTTCCGACGCGGACCCCCTCTTAATAGTACGGCTTTCCTACGATTCAAATCCACCAAAAAGAAACGTAGAAAAACGCCGTCTTCAATAGTCTTCGAGGGGCACCAAACCGTCTTGTGCCTAGCGATGAAACGTTTGGGAAACTCAAGGCACACGATTAATCCGCAAAAGCATTGTCATCAATCACCAAAATACCTTAGGGATAAATATGCCCTTACAATCTCCCCCTTTTTGGTGGATTGATGACAATATGGGATTTGCACAAAGGGAAATAATATTGAGCAAACGCAAACCCCTCCTCTCTAGAATATAGACGGGCTCCCCCTAGATGTGTGCAAACTAGATGGGTGCTTTGGACCGCACGGCACACATACTAGGATCAAAACTCCCCCTATATTTTAGAGACAAGGCATATCTTGCAATAGTAAGGCTAACACTAGACAAGATAGCAAATACGAGCATAACATAAGTAGCACAATCATAAGCTCACTAAGATAGGATAGAGTGCATATGTCTTACACCATATGAAGGATAAGTCTCAAAGGCGCAAACCAAACCAAAGCAAACGAGGTCCAAATGACAAAACAAACACACCAAACACGACACACGACTCGCAAGCACGCAAATCCCTACACTCTCTCCCCCTTTGGCATCGAGATGCCAAAAACGCAGAGAGGACACGTACACTCAAGGGGTGGCTCAGGCAGAGAAATCATCCCAACTCTCCTCGTGCTCCTCATCAGACTCAGCGGCGGGGACGGTCTTCTCGATGTCCTCCTCAGAATCAGTCCAGTTGTAGCCTTGCTTCGCCATCCATGCAGCCTCTGGCGTGATGACCTCCTCAGAACCGCCAGAGACGTCCTCTCCAAAGACCCTCATAATCTTCTTGTCGCGGCGGCGACTCTCCTTGGATGCCACATGAGTCCTGTACTGCCCCTTTGCTTGCATGCAGAAAAAAGTCTTCATCTTGTCCTTCAACTTCTTGGCCCACGAGGGCTCAGAGGAAGGATGGGAAGACCTAGCAGCATGGTCCTCTGCAACATCCTCTGCTCCAGCCTCCTCCTCATTAACAGCCCTCCCAGCAGCAGACGCCTCAGCACGAGTAGTAGTGTTGGCCCAGTTGGGCTTGACACGGAGACTGATGGGCTCATGCCGAATCCAGTTTGGAGCAAGGAACTCATCACCAGGGTACAGCTTCTCCCAAGTCATGGAGATCAACAGAAATAGGTATGGTCCATAGATAGGAACCTTGCAGGTGAACACTGCAAACCGAAGCTCACACCACATGATGTGTGAGACATCAAGTGGCTGAGTCTGAGACACACGTGCCTCCTCGCACAGGAGCATCATATCCACCAGATAGGCATGAACTCTGTCCTTGTCGCCAATGCGAGGGAACAGAGAGTTGCGGAAGATGCGATGCATGATATCCAGAAAGGAGTTCAGCACCCATGTCGACTTGCCACTGGGAAGCACCTTCTCAACATAGAACGGCTGTAACTTGTTCTTGGTAGCAGACTCAGGATTGGCATGGGGGCGAACACCAACGGGTGTGGTGAGCCCGTCATCAGAAACTTGGAGCAGATCCATGAACTCCTTCTAGATAGCAGTCAACTTACGACCATTGGTCATCCAGGTCATCCTCCGCTCCTCCCCGGGGTGAAAGTAAACTGAGGCAAAGAACTGACAGATAAGCTGAGGGTCATAGTCAAGGTGGAAAGAGATCACATGTTCAATACCGAACTGCTCCACCAAATCCAGAGCTTCTCCAAAGTACTCACGAAACTTGTCCTTCCTCAAGTGATTCATGTCTATCCACTTGACATCCACGTAGGTATTTTGCTTGTTCTTGATTACATCCAGATAAACAAGAGGCTGCTGCTTGGTCCAAAACAATTCACTGCCTCTGAGGATAGCACGAGCATTCACATAAGGGTTGATCTTCCGGCGTTCGATGTACTCAGCAAGGGGAATCTCGTCCATGCCCTTAGCGGGTTCCTTGTTCTTGCTAGCGGTGGTCTTGACATTGTGCTTGGGGGCACTGGAGCCCTCTGGTGCTTCATCTTGATGATTGCGCAGTCGCTTGGAGCCAGTGTCACGACTGGGATTGAAACGACGAGAGCCACCACCTAAGAAACAAGAGAAAGCACACACAAAGAGCGAGAAGAATCAATGCAAAGACCTTAGCAAAACAAGAGAAACAAGTAGAAAGCATACGTGGTAATTGCCACGAGAGAGATTGGACACCAACGGTAGTACTGCCAGGGCGTGCAGTACTAAAATTTTAGTACTGCTCCTAGTCGCGGTAGTATCGTGTGAAGTCACAGTAGTACCGTGGCTTGGAGCGGTAGTAAGATCTTAGTGCCACAGCACGTGCGGTAGTACCGGACTAACGGTAGTACCGCACAAGAGGCGCGGTAGTACCGCACCGCGTCAGATCCAAACCACTTTTGAATCTGAGAAGAAATCATGAAACCACGGCAGTACTACGGTTGATCAAATCTACCACGGGACAATATATCAAGTATAATTTCTACGCAACATGACTCTCCTACATCCCACTCTTGCAAAGATTTGGCCTAAAATCTCACGAACAACATGCATCTCCCCAAAAACCTAGAAGTGAAAGAACAACAAAGAAAGAGAGGGGTTTGGGGAGAAACCTTGGTCCATGGCAAGAGGAAGTGGTGGGGAACGATCCCACCGGTCGGAATCCGAGGAGAGTGGCCGGAGACGGAGATCCGGCGAGGACCTCCGGCGCCATTCTTGAGCGAGAGACAGAGAGATGGTGGGGAGAGAGACAAGTGAATGGGTATGGGGAGTTGAAACTCCCCTGCCCAAGTCATAACCCCCACGCACTCGTCAGCATGGTAGTACCGTGCTTCATTGCGGTAGTACCGCTCGGCGGAAGTTCCGCACCTGAGCGGTAGTACCGCTCTCCCAGGCGGCAGTAAAAAATTACTGCCGCGCTAGGTGCGGTAGTACCGTGCACTCCATACGCGGTAGTACCGTGGCAGGCCGCGGTAGTACCGCGGGCTCAAGAAGTTGCACGTTTCAAACAAGAAAATAGGTCTTCGCACCGAAACTTCAAGCCAACAAGACACCACAAGAACACGCTCAACACAAAGAAAGAAAGGCAAGAGATAACAAGAAACAACCTCGAGACACAATGTGACGCCCCGAGACCGATGCTCGAGAAGACTTCCATATATTCCGGGTTTTGCCGTGTGTTTCATTTGTGCTTACCCTTTTATTTTTGCATTGCATCATGTCATCATTCCATCATCTCATAAATCTTTTGCATCTCAACTAAATAAATTGTGTGGATTTTCGATCCATTTAAATCGAGGGAAGAGTGACTTCTCTTTATAACATATCCTCCTAATATTTAGGGAGCTATTATAAATATTCCACTATTTTGGAATTCACCTTAACACACTTGCAAAATCCCAATGCCTTTGTTATCACAACTCTTGGCCTCTAACTTTGCTATATATCCTTTCTCTATTTTTCCGGAGCTCCACCGAGATTCTCAATCATTTCTGGACCGTCCTAGCACCCACTTTCTATTAGAACCCATTTGAATTAAATTCAAATGAGTGTGGACCTAGTTTTCCCAAACCTCTTCCAACCATTTTTGTTAAATCCTTCATATTTTCTTAGTCCAAAGAAAATATCCCTGTTGGTCTAATCCTTTTCTAATTCTCTCTTTCTGTTCTCCAAAGTTCTCTTTTTTTTATTTTTTTTATTGGGAGCCCAATTTAGCTTTCCAGGCTGGCCCTCTCCTTCTCTCTTCCTAGTCTTCCTTTAGCCCAGCACAACAAGGCCAACCACTTGACCTTTTGGCCCAAGGCCCGTATCCCTCCTAACCCTAGGCGCATCTGGACCCTCTCCCTAGCGCCGCCAGAGTCAGCGAGCGCTGCGGCCTCGCTCGACCCCTCCTCCTCTCGATCTCCCTCTCGGTCCTTCTCTCGCCCGATCCATCCCCTCTCCCCTCGATCTCTCCCTTTCTTTCCTCCTAGCGCCGCCAAAGGAGGAGCCCGATCCCCATCGCAGCCTCTCCCTCGCGAGCGACCTCCTTCCCCTTTCCGTTCGCCTGCCTCGACATGGGGCCTTGCTCCTCCTCCCGCTCGCGCCTCCTCCTGCCTCGTCCATGGAAGCCGCCGCCTCGACTTCTGGCTCCGGCCTCCACCGGCCGCTCCCTCCCGGGCCTTGGCCTCGTCCTCGACTACCCAGGCCAGAGCTCCCACTGCTGCGCCTTGGACAGGAGGTCCCTCACGGCCGCCCGCCGCCGTCCTTGTCCGCGTCCGTGGAACCAGGCCGCCGAGCTCCACCAAGCCCCGCCATCGTGTCCGGTCGCTGCCGGCCACCACGACCAGCGCCGGCCATCCTCCTGCCGCTCCTGCTACCCGCCTCTGCTCTACACGCACGGCCCCTGCGTCTGTGGCTTCGCCTCCGTTGAGCTCGCCCCGCCGCCTCCGTTCTACTCCGGCCAGATCCAGTTGGCCCCGTCCTCCTCCATCTGGGGACTCGCCGTTCCCCTCGTCACGTCGCCGGAGTTCACGCCCAAGGCCGCTACAACCTCACCAACGGCCGCGTCCTTGCCTTCATGTACTACTATTGCGAGATGCCAGGGCCACCACTACACCTGTACATCGTGCCGTGTTCGTTCGCACGCCAAGACCGGACCCATCATGTACAACCACACCATGTTGATACGGGAACCACTACCGTCGACCTTCGAAGAACATGGTTTTGCCGAGTACCCCTTCGTTTTGTCAAGACCATCAAGTCCCACGACGACCTTGTACCACTACCGTCACAAGAACCGAGACCGGCAAGTCCGAAGACCCAAGTACCATGACGCCAAGTACCCTTCGGATCGCCAAGGTGGATCTCGAACGTTGACGAGGTTCCGATAAGACCGTCGACGTGTACAACCACAATGTGAACGTGTGCCCGACGACCCCGAAGACCTATGTTACACCAAGTACCACGACAACCTTTGACATGTACCCCTACATCGCACCGAACATGTACCACTACGTCTGGAGGCATCGGATCCGTCAAGTTTCACTACCGCTGTGAACAACTACCGTCGCCGAGATCGCGAGAACCCCTACTTCCTCCTCGAAACGTGAACGACTACCGTCGACCCCAAGTGACTCGGATTCGTCAAGTCCTTCTACGAAAACGTGTACCTCTACCGTCGCGAGTACCTCTACCGTCGTCGTGTACCCCCTACTTCCACCACGTCCCGAGAACGTATACTTCATCTACTTGGCACCGAACGAGAACCGGCCCGTTTGCACGCTTCGAAGGTATAACCCCGAAACGACCGCCCGTGGACGAATGCATATGTTGTATGAAATGCTCGCGGTTGCACCGTGCCCGACGTGTTTCTTGCATGTTCCCCGTTGCCATGCCGTCGTTTCGTGGGCAGGTTGCCGGGATCACCCCACCTTCTATCGCATGTCAGCTCCCGTCACTTTTCCTTTTGCACCGGTATCTCGTGAGCTATCGGAACCGGAATGTTGCCATGGCACCATTTCCGTTGTCATTGTCGATGGCACCCCTTTTGTTTCCGCCACGATGACAAATGCTTCTTTATGCTCATGTCAACTTTTAATAAAAATTGCATAAACTTGTTCATGTCATTCGCATCATGATAATAACATTTAGATGGTTAAAATTATTGTTTGCTTTTAAATTACTAATGCATATGGGGATTTACCGGATTCGTTATTTGTTATATCCGGCTCCATTTAAATTGTTTAGATGGTGTAGTTTTGTTATGCCTCACCTCTTGCCATGTTAATCACAATTTTATATTGTTGGGTACCTAAACGAGAGAGAACTAAATAATTATTGTGGTGTCCGTCAATATGCAACTCGTTGCATATTCAGCTCCACTTAATTTGTAGTTTTGTTTGTGAACTTTGCCATGCCATGCCTCTTTAAACCGGACATGCATCATACTTGATTGTGCATCGTGCCATGATTATGTGATGGTTGTTTACTATGTTGTTTGCTTCTTTCCGGGTTGCCTTTCTCGTCAGCTTCTGTTCCGTTCTGGAGTTGTGAGGATCCATTCGACTTCGTCCGTGTGTCTTCTTCATGACTCGTTCTTCTTCCTTGCGGGATCTCAGGCAAGATGACCATACCCTCAAAATCACTTCTATCTTTGCTTGCTAGTTGCTCGTTCTTTTGCTATGCCTATGCCGTGATACCTACCACTTGATTATCATGCCTCCTATATTGTTGAACCAAGCCTCTAACCCACCTTGTCCTAGCAAACTGTTGTTTGGCTATGTTACCGCTTTGCTCAGCTCCTCTTATAGCGTTGTTAGTTGCAGGTGAAGATTGAAGTTTGTTCCTTGTTGGAACATGTTTACTTGTTGGGATATCACAATATCTCTTATTTAATTAATGCATCTATATACTTGGTAAAGGGTGGAAGGCTCAGCCTTTTGCCTAGTGTTTTGTTCCACTCTTGCCGCCCTAGTTTCCGTCATATCGGTGTTATGTTCCCAGATTTTGCGTTCCTTACGCGGTTGGGTAATAATAGGAACCCCTTGATAGTTCGCCTTGATTAAAACTCTTCCAGCAATGCCCAACATTGGTTTTATCATTCGCCACCTAGCCTCTTTTTCCCTTAGGTTCCGCGGACTCAAGGGTCATCTTATTTAAACCCCCCCGGGCGAGTGCTCCTCTGAGTGTTGGTCCAAACAGAGCCACTTGCAGCGCCACCTTGGGGAAACTCGAGGTTTGGTTTTAGTTGTACGTAGTGTTCATCTGAGTGTGCCCTGAGAACGAGATATGTGCAGCTCCTGTCGGGATTTGTCGGCACATTCGGGCAGTGTTGCTGGATTTGTTTTAACTTGTCGAAGTTGTCTTGTAGAACCGGGATACCGAGTCTGATCGGAATGTCTCGGGAGAAGGTATATCCTTCGTTGACCGTGAGAGCTTGTCATGGGCTAAGTTGGGACTCCTGCAGGGATTTGAACTTTCCAAAGCGTGCCCGCGGTTATGGGCAGATGGGAATTTGTTAACGTCCGGTTGTAGAAAACCTGAAGTTGACCTTAATTAAAATGCATCAACCGCGTGTGTCCGTGATGGTCTCTTCTCGGCGGAGTCCGGGAAGTGAACACGGTGTTGGAGTTATGCTGACGTAGGTTGTTCTAGGATCACTTCTTGATCATAGTTTCTCGATCGTGCTTTTGCCTTCTCTTCTCGCTCTCTTTTGCGTATGTTAGCCACCATATATGCTAGTCGCTTGCTGCAGCTCCACCTCATACCTTTTTACCTATAAGCTTAAATAGTCTTGATCGCGAGGGTGTGAGATTGCTGAGTCCCCGTGACTCACAGATACTTCCAAAACCAGCTTACAGGTGCCGAGGATACCGAGCAGATGACGCAACCAAGCTCAGAAGGAGCTTGATGAAGATCTTGTCCTTTGTGTTGTTTCGTTCTAGTTGATCAGTAGTGGAGCCCAGTTGGGGTCGATCGGGGACCGTGTCGCATTTGGGGTTCTTCTTTTATTTTGGTTCCGTAGTCGGGCCTTGATTGTATTTGGATGTTGTAATGCTTTATTCATGTATTTGTGTGAAGTGGCGATTGTAAGCCGACTATGTATCTTTTCCCCTTATGTATTACATGGTTGTGTGAAGATTACCTCACTTGTGACATTGCTTTCAATGCGGTTATGCCTCTAAGTCGTGCTTCGACACGTGGGAGATATAGCCGCATCGAGGGCGTTACACACAACCTCTCCAAAGAGAGGGCGGTGGCCGGAGCCATCTATGTTTGAGTCAATTGGTATGACACCGCGAAGACTATCCTTGGGCCCATGACCAAAACTTGTCTTTGAAGCATTACCATCAAAAATGGCGAATGTGGAAGGGTTGATCAATTTATGCATAATGGGGGGAGGGAGAGTTCATTGAGAGAACAACACTCCCCCTATGTCCATGCCTACATCTAAACAAGACAACAAGTTGAGTATGGTGGGGTGTGCAAGGGTTCAAGCAACATTGCTCGAATCAATGATATTTAGCTCATGCCTTAACTCGCGAAATCTTGCTTCATCCAAGGCTTCGTGAAAATATCTGCAAGGTTATCATGAGTGTTGACGTAGTTGAGCTTCGATCTCCCTCGCCTAATGTGATCTCGGATGAAGTGATACCGAATCTCAATATGCTTCGTCTTGAAGTGTTGCACCAGGTTGAGAGAAATCTTGATGGCACTTTCATTGTCACACCAAAGAGGCACTTTGTCACAAATGGCACCGTAATCCTTTAAAGTTTGCCTCATCCATAAGAGTTGTGCACAACAACTACCGGCCGCTACATACTCCGCTTCGGTGGACGAGAGAGACACACAACTTTGCTTTTTGGAAGACCAACTTACCAAAGAGCAACCAAGGAATTGGCACCCTCCGGAAGTGGACTTCCTATCCACTTTGTCTCCCGCCCAATCGGAATCCGAATACCCTACAAGCTTGAAGTTTGCTCCTCTTGGGTACCATAAGCCAAAGTTTGGGGTATGAGCCAAATATCGAAAGATTCGCTTGACCGCCACATAGTGACTTTCCTTAGGTGCGGCTTGAAACCGTGCACAAATTCCCACACTCAACATGATATCCGGTCTAGATGCACAAAGGTAAAGCAAGGAGCCAATCATGGAGCGATATACCTTTTGATCCACCGCTTTACCATTGGGATCTATGTCAAGTTGGCACTTGGTGGGCATTGGAGTGGAAGCCGGCTTGACATCACTTAGCTTGAATCTCTTGAGCATGTCTTGAGTGTATTTGGCTTGGTTGATGAAGGTTCCTTCTCTTCTTTGCTTCACTTCGAACCCTAGAAAGAACTTCAACTCTCCCATGGAAGACATCTTGAACTTTGAGGTCATGAGAGCGGCGAATTCCTCATTGAAAGCTTTGTTAGGGGAACCAAAGGTAATGTCATCAACATATAGTTGGCATACAAACAACTCCCCTTTAACCTTCTTACTAAAAAGAGTGGGGTCGATTAGCCCAACTTCAAACCCACGATCTTGTAACAACTCGGTAAGGTGGTCATACCACGCACGTGGGGCTTGTTTAAGCCCATAGAGTGCCTTATCGAGTTGATACACATGATCGGGAAAGTAGGGATCCTCGAACCCGGGGGGTTGCTTGACATAGACCAACTCATTAATAGGACCATTAAGAAAAGCACTCTTCACATCCATTTGTTGCAACTTAAAGTTGTGATGAGAAGCATAAGCAATCAACAAACGAATGGATTCAAGGCGAGCAACGGGAGCAAAGGTTTCACCGTAGTCGATACTCTCGACTTGGGAGTAGCTTTGTGCCACCAATCTTGCCTTGTTGTGAATGATGGTCCCATGAGCATCTTGCTTGTTCTTAAATATCCACTTGGTTCCAATGACATTATGGTTCCCCGTTGGCCTTGGAACCAATCTCCACACCTTGTTGTACTCGAAGTTGTTGAGTTCTTCATGCATGGCATTAAGCCAATCCGGACCTTCGAGTGCTTAATATACCTTTTGGGGTTCAACACAAGAGACAAACGCGTGATGTTCACAATAGTTTGTGTAGGATCTAGAGTAGATGTGTCTAGAGGGGGGTGATTAGACACTTAGTGCTAAAGTTGCAATTTTTAAGCTTTTTCGGTTTAAGTGGAGTTTAGGCACAATTTCAACACACACAATACATATCAAGCAAGCATGCAAAGAGTATATGAGCAGCGGAATGTAAAGCATGCAACTTGCAAGAATGTAAAGGGAAGGGTTTGAGAGATCAAACGCAATTTGGAGACACGGATGTTTTTCCCGTGGTTCGGATAGGTGGTGCTATCCTACATCCACGTTGATGGAGACTTCAACCCACGAAGGGTAACGGTTGCGCGAGTCCACCCAGGGCTCCACCCAAGGGCAACGGTTGCGCGAGTCCACACAGGGCTCCACCCACGAAGGGTCCACGAAGAAGCAACCACCCACAAAGGGTCCACGAAGAAGCAACCTTGTCTATCCCACCATGGCCATCGCCCACGAAGGACTTGCCTCACTAGCGGTAGATCTTCACGAAGTAGGCGATCTCCTTGCCCTTACAAACTCCTTGGTTCAACTCCACAATCTTGTCGGAGGCTCCCAAGTGACACCTAGCCAATCTAGGAGACACCACTCTCCAAGAAGTAACAAATGGTGTGTAGGTAATGAACTCCTTGCTCTTGTGCTTCAAATGATAGTCTCCCCAACACTCAACTCTCTCTCATAGGATTTGGATTTGGTGGAAAGAAGATTTGAGTGGAAAGCAACTTGGGAAGGCTAGAGATCAAGATTCATATGGTAGGAATGGACTGTCTTGGTCTCAACACATGAGTAGGTGGTTCTCTCTCAGAACATATGAGTTGGAATGGTGTGTGTGTTCTGATGGCTCTCTCCTCAAATGAGAAGAAGGTGGAGGGGTATATATAGCCTCCACACAAAATCCAACTGTTACACAGTTTTCCAATCTCGGTGGGACCGAATCAATAAACTCGGTCTGACCGAAGTAGTAAACCTAGTGACCGTTAGGAATTTCGGTGGGACTGACATGCAACTCGGTAGGACCGATTCGGTTAGGGTTTGGGCATAACGTAATCTCGGTGAGACCGATTACACAAACTCGGTGAGACCGAATTTGGTAATTAGCTAACCAGAGAGTTGGTCAGGCAAACTCGGTGGGACCGATTTGCTCTTTCGGTGAGACCGAGTGGAACTCGGTGAGACCGAAAAGTTACAAAGGGGAAACACTGAGTTTACATTGCAATCTCGGTGGGACCGATTGCACGAGAATATTGCAATGGGTAACAGAGAGTTTGCAAGCCCATCTCGGTGAGACCGAGATCCTTATCGGTAGAACCGAATTGCTAGGGTTTGGCAGTGGCTAATGACAAGTGAAACTCGGTGGCGCCGGATAGGAAGAATCGGTAGGACCGAGTTTGGCTTAGGGTTTAGGTCATATGTGGATATGGGAAAGTAGTTGAGGATTTTGGAGCATATCATTAAGCATATGAAGCAAGAGGCTCATTAAGCAACACCTCATCCCTCCTTGATAGTATTGGCTTTTCCTATGGACTCAATGTGATCTTGGATCACTAAAATGTAAAAGTGAAGAGTCTTGAGCTTGAAGCTTTAGCCAATCCCTTGTCCTTAGCATCTTGAAGGAGTTCCCACAACCTTTAGTCCATGCCACTCCATTGTTGAACTTATCTGAAACATGCTAGATAGAAGTGTTAGTCCAACAAGAGATATGTTGTCATCAATTATCAAAACCACCTAGGGAGCACTTGTGCTTTCAATCTCCCCCTTTTTGGTAATTGATGGCAACATACATCAAAGCTTTAGATAAGGATATAAAGAACAACAAGTAAAGCTTTGGAAGAACATGTAGCAAGCATAGGCTCCCCCTACATGTATGCACTCATGTAAATATGAAATATAGAGGCATGTGAGGGCATAAACATGACAGAGTAGGCAATGTGTTACATGTATCTTGGCCATATGCATCAGAGCAAAAGATTATCAAGGAAAATACCTTCATGCTCATGAGTCCTTCTTGCAAACAGTATGTACATAAGCAAGAACTCCTCATACTCATGATTTTGATGCATATACTTACCTTGTGGTCTCGAGTTGGCTTAGGATGGAATGAACCTGCACAAACAAGGTTAGATAACACATGTACGTCCACTAGCCAGAGCAAAGAAAAGAAACCACAAGAATACCAAGACTGGGATGACATGTAGAGAGTGAGTACAAGGTACCACATTGGATTCAACATGTCCCCAAGAATAAAGATATGCAATGAATTTGATTGATTTCTTTTCCTTAGGTGTCTTGCTCCCCCTGAATCTTACATGGGATATTGGGAGAAGATAGGAAACAGAAAATCAGAGCTGAGTAGAACTAAATTCAAATGAGTTCATATGAACATGTCTTTCCCCCAAAAAGACATGTGGCATCTCTCCTCTTGAGCATCAAGCATTTGGGATCCTCGAGTGTTTTCTCTCCCTGGAAATCTCTCTCTCCCCCTTAACAACATCTGGGATCCTTGAGACTTTCTCTCCCCCTTGAGGTCTCTCTCTCCCCCTTAATACTTTCTCTCTTGTAGGTTTGGTCCTTGAGACTGTTTCTCTCCCTTGATGTGATCTCTCTCTCCTACAAGCTTTGATGTGATCTCTCTCTCCCCCTTTGACATCAATTTCCAAGAAGGTTTTTCCTGGAATCCGTCGAATAGGTTTGGTCCTTGAGATTCAGCACAAAGCAGAGGATAAAATTGTGATGCTTGTGGAGGACAAGATTCATTGAGTGGAGCAGGATCAGAAGAAATGTAGAACAAGTGGCAAACTGTTTCTCTGATTGCAAAGTCGGTGGCACCGAGTGGCATATTTCGGTGGTACCGAAAAGATTAGGTTGGACCGAAATTTGCAAGTCGGTGAAACCGAGTTTACACAGAGAAAAACACTTGTCACCTCAGCTCACTAGGCAAGTAAGATCTCACAAAGATTTGCAATGAATTAGCTGAAGGATTTGCAAGCAATTTGATGCATAAATATGCAGAACAAGAGCAAAAAGGAAAAGAGTGAAAGTTTCTAGATGAAGTTTTTTTTGTTTTGAGAGAGAAGGAAACAAACATGCAAGGAACAAATGCAATAACTCAGAAAAGAACACAAGAGAACTTCACCTAGAATTGGGCGGTGACATAGTCACCTATGTTAGAGTATATTGACTTAGGAGTCAAGTGAGAACACTTGATCATAGGTCATACTCATCGTTTAAGCTCAAAATGGGGTTACCATTTTTCGTTTAAGCATCTTGATGTATTCTCATCTTGTTAAGTTGCTTTGACTCATGTCTTGGAGTAAAGCTTCTCTAAGATGGAATAACATACCTTGGGTGGTGGTGTGGTTCTTGCTCATGTAGTTGAACTTGTGTGGGTGCTCAAGGTTGATGTAGCTCATCAAGAGTTGGGAGCACCACTTGGAGTTTGATTTCATCTACCTACATGGGTTAGTTCTTTGCAAGGAAGAGCACTTGTGTATCCAAAAATGATAATCATGAAGCTCAACATAGAATTTGTCAAAGGATATGTTTGAATGGTTTTGTGCTTCCTTGTCTTCAACCACCATTGTGTAGAGTCTTGGTGATGTAGAGATTGCTCAAGATGTGAGTGAGTCGCAATCTCATGGAATTAGATTCAACCAAGCACCTACATGGGTTAGACAACATGCAAGGTACAAATATATCCAAGACATAAGATAGTTATCATAAGAGATATATCATGGATTAGTCATAAGCTCATGTCTTGCATGTATCCAATGGAGTTTCTACTCCAAGTTCAAAGCATCAATGATGTTCAATTCTCCTCTCAACCTGCAAAACACTTTCTCATCAAGCGGTTTAGTGAATATATCCGCTAATTGCTTATCGGTGCGAACATGCTTAAGATTGATGTCACCCTTAGCAACATGATCTCGAATGAAATGATGACGAACTTCAATATGCTTAGTTCGAGAATGTTGTACAGGATTATGACCAATTTTGATAGCACTTTCATTGTCACAAAGCAGTGGAACATGTTTCACATAAATCCCATAATTTTTAAGAGTTTGAGTCATCCAAAGTAATTGAGCGCAACATGAACCAGCGGCAATGTATTCAGCTTCGGCGGTGGATAAGGATACCGAGTTTTGTTTCTTGGAAGACCAAGACACAAGAGATCTACCAAGAAATTGACAAGTACCCGAAGTGGACTTTCTATCAACCTTGTCTCCGGCATAATCCGAGTCGGAATAGCCAACAAGATCAAAAGAAGACCTCTTAGGATACCAAATGCCAAAATTTGGTGTATGGATTAAATATCTCACTATCCTTTTCACAGCCTTAAGATGACAGTCTTTAGGAGCAGCTTGATATCGAGCACACATGCATACACTTAGCATAATATCGGGACGTGAAGCACATAGGTATAACAATGAACCAATCATAGAGCGATAAACCTTTTGATCAACTGGTTCACCATCTTTGGTTAAATCATTATGTCCACTAGTAGGCATGGGTGTAGACATACCTTTGCATTCTTGCATATTGAACTTCTTGAATAAGTCCTTGGTGTACTTTGTTTGAGAGACAAATGTACCTTCCTTAGTTTGCTTGATTTGCAACCCAAGAAAGAATTTGAGTTCACTCATCATAGACATCTCAAACTTTTCTGACATTAGCTTTCCAAACTTTTCACTAAAGAGAGGGTTAGTTGAACCAAATATGATGTCATCAACATAAATTTGGCATACAAATAGTTCTCCATTAACCCTTTTAGTAAAGAGAGTAGAGTCAATTTTACCAATTTCAAAACCACTTGTAGTAAGGAACTTGGTCAAGCATTTATACCATGCTCTGGGAGCTTGTTTAAGACCATAAAGAGCTTTGTGAAGTTTGTAAACATGATTTGGTTTCTTAGGATTGACAAAGCCGGGAGGTTGTTTGACATAAACTCCCTCCTCTATTTCTCCATTTAGAAAAGCACGTTTAATGTCCATTTGGTACAAGGTGATATTATGGTGATTAGCATAGGCAAGTAAGATGCGAATGGACTCAAGTCTAGCAACGGGAGCATATGTCTCACCATAGTCCATACCTTCGACTTGTGTGTACCCTTGGGCGACGAGACGTGCTTTGTTGCGGACCACTTGTCCATCTTCATCTTGCTTGTTGCGAAACACCCATTTGGTACCAATGATGTTGTGGTTGTTGTCGGGCTTCTCGACCAATGTCCAAACTTGGTTTCTCTCAAAATTATGTAGCTCTTCATGCATAGCGTTTATCCAATCCGGATCTTCCAATGCTTCTTATACCTTCATTGGTTCAATGCTAGAGATGAATGAATAGTTTTCACAAAAGTTAGCTAAATGAGTTTTTGAGCGAGTGATTCTCTCGGTTTGTATATCATTGAGGATTTGCTCGACGGGATGATCTTTGGCAATTCTTGCTCAAACTCGTGAGAGCTTTTGCTTGGGTCTTCGTTGAACATCTTCTTCATCCTGTTCTTCTTCTTGGCCTTCTTCATTGTTGACGTCGTCGTTCTCTTGTCGTGGTGGAGAAGGAGGTTGTTGATGTTCGTCTTGACGTATTTCCTCGTTTTCTTCATCTTGATGTGTCCCACTTGTGGATGCTTCCGTGTCGATTCTTGGTTCACCTTGTCGTGAAGTAGAAGCTTCCACTTGGACGAATGAAGTACTCTCCTTCACCTCCGTTGGACGAATTTTGCCAATGGACAAGTCTCGAATTGCTTCTGAAGGGTCTTTGTCTCCTACATCAATTGGCAGTTGCTCTACTTGCGAGCCATTAGATTCATCAAACTTCACATCTACCGTCTCTTCAACCTTTCAGGTGAAATTGTTGTAGACACGGTAAGTGTGAGAGTTTGATCCATAACCAAGTAGAAAACCTTCATGAGATTTAGGAGCAAACTTTGAATGACGATGCTTATCAAGAATGTAGCACTTTGAGCCGAATACTCGAAAGTATCCAACTTGAGGCTTGTTACCGGTGAGGAGCTCGTATGCCGTCTTGCCGAGTAGCTTGTGAAGATATAAGCGATTTGTTGCGTGACAAGCTGTCTCAACCGCTTCTGCCCAAAAGTGCTTTGGCGTCTTGTATTCATCAAGCATCGTTCTTGCCATTTCGATGAGCGTCCGGTTCTTCCTCTCAACAACTCCATTTTGTTGAGGTGTGTATGTAGCCGAGAACTCGTGTGAAATCCCTTCTTCGTCAAGAAAGGTGTCCACATTTGCGTTCTTGAACTCCGTTCCGTTGTCACTCCGAACCTTCTTGATCTTCACATCAAACTGATTTTGGGCTTTCCTAGCGAAGTTTCTGAAGATCTTCTGGACCTGCGACTTGTCATTAAGAAAGAACACCCACGTAAATCTTGAAAAATCATCAACTATAACTAGACCAAAAGAATTTCCACCGAGACTCTTGTAGGCATTGGGACCAAAAAGATCCATGTGAAGCAGCTCGAGTGGCCTCCTTGTGGTCATGATGTTCTTCACGGGATGTCTTCCTCCAACCTGTTTACCTGCTTGACAAGCACTGCAAAGTCTATCCTTATCAAATATGACATCGTTAACTCCAAGGATATGATTTCCTTTAATAAGCTTGTCAAGGTTTCTCATGCCAACGTGACCTAGTCGTCTATGCCACAACCAACCTTTTGAGGATTTAGCAACAAAGCAAGTTTTAGGTTGTGCCTTTTTAGAGAAATCGACAATGTAAAGATCACCTCTACGCATACCCGTAAAGACCATTTTATGATTGTCTCGACGAAATACTTGGCAATCTACCTTAGTAAATAGGACATTCAAACCGAAATCAGCAAGTCTAGATACTGAAAGTAAGTTGTAGCCAAGAGATTCAACGAGCATGACATTTTGAATGGAACTATCATGTGAGATGGCCACCTTACCAAGGCCAACCACTTTACCCTTTGAATTATCACCAAAGGTGACATATTTTCGAGGGCCGTTGTTTTCAGCAAGCTCACGAAACATCTCTTCATCTCCGGTCATATGATCAGTACATCCACTATCAAGAACCCATTCCTTTCCTCCTGATTCATATCCCCGAAGATTTGCCATAAGACCAAAATGTCTCATTGCATCATCGAGATCGAAGTCACTATCATCATCATCATAATATTCATGTTCATCATGATCTTGTGACTCATCATTTCCTAGAGAGGGCAATTCATTAGATAAATGATCAAAGTGGTTACTTTTATGAATTCTCATAGCTTTGAATATGATATCATTAATGATTCCAACATCTCCTTTAGCATGCTTAAGATTGGCAAGTTCAAGAAGACATTTACCAAAACTAGGATCACTAGAGTTCATCTTACTCAAGGCAATAGATTTATGGAGAATTTCATCCAAAGTTTTCAAGGAATGATTGGGAAACCTTTCCTCAAGAAATTTCCATATAGTATAGGCGCAATTTTGAGTAGGCAAACTAGCAATCAAATTTTTGGGCAATCCTCTAATGATGAGCTCAATAGTTCTAAGATTGCAAATCATGTCAATATCTTCATCTAGGGTAGGATGCAAGGGATCAATATGGGGTGCACAAGGGCTAGCAATATACTTGTTCAAATGATATTGATTGAAGATTACAAGCATCTCATTTTTCCACTCATGAAAATACTTTCCATCAAGAATAGGCACTCTATGTCTAAGACTCCCTAGAGTAGACACATCCATCTTCCTCCAATGGTGATTAAACCAAGGCAATGGAGACCAAAGCTCTGATACCACCTGTAGGATCTAGAAGTAGATGTGTCTAGAGGGGGGGTGATTAGACACTTAGTGCTAAAGTTGCAATTTTTAAGCTTTTTCGGTTTAAGTGGAGTTTAGGCACAATTTCAATACACAATACATATCAAGCAAGCATGCAAAGAGTATATGAGCAGCGGAATGTAAAGCATGCAACTTGCGAGAATGTAAAGGGAAGGGTTTGGAGAGATCAAACGCAATTGGAGACACGGATGTTTTTCCCGTGGTTCGGATAGGTGGTGCTATCCTACATCCACGTTGATGGAGACTTCAACCCACGAAGGGTAACGGTTGCGCGAGTCCACCCAGGGCTCCACCCAAGGGCAACGGTTGCGCGAGTCCACACAGGGCTCCACCCACGAAGGGTCCACGAAGAAGCAACCACCCACAAAGGGTCCACGAAGAAGCAACCTTGTCTATCCCACCATGGCCATCGCCCACGAAGGACTTGCCTCACTAGCGGTAGATCTTCACGAAGTAGGCGATCTCCTTGCCCTTACAAACTCCTTGGTTCAACTCCACAATCTTGTCGGAGGCTCCCAAGTGACACCTAGCCAATCTAGGAGACACCACTCTCCAAGAAGTAACAAATGGTGTGTAGGTAATGAACTCCTTGCTCTTGTGCTTCAAATGATAGTCTCCCCAACACTCAACTCTCTCTCATAGGATTTGGATTTGGTGGAAAGAAGATTTGAGTGGAAAGCAACTTGGGAAGGCTAGAGATCAAGATTCATATGGTAGGAATGGACTGTCTTGGTCTCAACACATGAGTAGGTGGTTCTCTCTCAGAACATATGAGTTGGAATGGTGTGTGTGTTCTGATGGCTCTCTCCTCAAATGAGAAGAAGGTGGAGGGGTATATATAGCCTCCACACAAAATCCAACTGTTACACAGTTTTCCAATCTCGGTGGGACCGAATCAATAAACTCGGTCTGACCGAAGTAGTAAACCTAGTGACCGTTAGGAATTTCGGTGGGACTGACATGCAACTCGGTAGGACCGATTCGGTTAGGGTTTGGGCATAACGTAATCTCGGTGAGACCGATTACACAAACTCGGTGAGACCGAATTTGGTAATTAGCTAACCAGAGAGTTGGTCAGGCAAACTCGGTGGGACCGATTTGCTCTTTCGGTGAGACCGAGTGGAACTCGGTGAGACCGAAAAGTTACAAAGGGGAAACACTGAGTTTACATTGCAATCTCGGTGGGACCGATTGCACGAGAATATTGCAATGGGTAACAGAGAGTTTGCAAGCCCATCTCGGTGAGACCGAGATCCTTATCGGTAGAACCGAATTGCTAGGGTTTGGCAGTGGCTAATGACAAGTGAAACTCGGTGGCGCCGGATAGGAAGAATCGGTAGGACCGAGTTTGGCTTAGGGTTTAGGTCATATGTGGATATGGGAAAGTAGTTGAGGATTTTGGAGCATATCATTAAGCATATGAAGCAAGAGGCTCATTAAGCAACACCTCATCCCTCCTTGATAGTATTGGCTTTTCCTATGGACTCAATGTGATCTTGGATCACTAAAATGTAAAAGTGAAGAGTCTTGAGCTTGAAGCTTTAGCCAATCCCTTGTCCTTAGCATCTTGAAGGAGTTCCCACAATCTTTAGTCCATGCCACTCCATTGTTGAACTTATCTGAAACATGCTAGATAGAAGTGTTAGTCCAACAAGAGATATGTTGTCATCAATTATCAAAACCACCTAGGGAGCACTTGTGCTTTCAGTTTGCCAATTGTCTACGAGTGCTTACCCCCTTTTGAATGCTTTCAAGTACATTCTTCATGAGATGACCCTTGGTGGAGAGCTTGGAAGCAATCTTGGCGGCACGACGCTCCAATTCCTCCTCGGTGGTGAGTTGAGGAGCGGTCACTTGATCATCTTGAGCGACGTCTTGAGCTTGTTCTTGATCTTGAACTTGCTCGGAGGAGAGAACTTGACCTTGGGCATCACTTGGTGTGTCAACACCGTCTTGAGCATGATCTAGCCCTTGGTCTTGTTCATGAGGATGAGGGCCTTCACTTTGTTCTTCGGAAGTGTGTGGGCCTTGGGTTGGTGATGGCTCCACTTGAGTGGAGCATTGTCCTTCTTCTTCGGCCACAAGGGTTTCCTCAATGGTTAGGATAAAACCAACACCCATTCTTCTTATGGCTTGAGGAGGAATTTCATCACCTACATCACAAGTGCCACTTTGCTCCACTTGGGAGCCGTTATTCTCATCAAACTCCACGTTACATGTCTCCTCAATAAGTCTCGTGGATTTATTGAGGACACGGTAAACATGAGAGTTTGTAGCATAACCAACAAATATGCCTTCATAAGCTCTAGCCTCAAATTTAGACCACTGAACACCTTTCTTGAGAATGAAACACTTACACCCGAACACCCAAAAGTACTTGAGGTTGGGCTTGTTACTGGTGAGTATCTCATATGGAGTCTTGTTCAAGCCCTTGCGGAGGTAGAGCCGATTGGATGCATGACACGCGGTGTTGATGGCTTCGGCCCAAAAGTTGTATGGAGACTTGAACTCCGCCATCATGGTCCTTTCCGCATCCATCAACATCCGGTTCTTCATCTCCACAACACCGTTTTGTTGAGGGGTGTAGGGTGCGGAATATTGATGCTTGATCCCCTCATCACTAAGAAACTCATCCAAGGTGTAGTTCTTGAACTCGGTGTCGTTGTCACTTCTTATTGTCAAGATCTTTGCATTGTGTTGACATTGTGCTTCATTTGCAAAGTCAATGACGGTTTGTTGGGTCTCGCTCTTCCTCTTGAAGAAATACACCCAAGTATATCTTGAGTAGTCATCCACAATCACCAAGCAATACTTCCTACCCCCAAGACTATCAAAGGATGGAGGCCCAAAGAGATCCAAGTGAAGGAGCTCCAAAGGCCTCTTTGAGTAAATGATAGTCGTGGGAGGGTGAGCCTTCTCATGAAGCTTTCCTTCGATACAAGCACTGCAAGCACGATCTTTAGCAAAACTAACATTCATTAGTCCACGGACATGGTCCCCCTTGAGAAGACTTTGCAAAGATATCATATTGACATGGGCTAAACGGCGATGCCAAAGCCATCCCACATCAACTTTAGCCATTAGGCATGTCATGGTCTTAGTGGGCCGCTCCGAAAAGTTAATCACATATAGACCGTTCTCGACATGCCCAACAAAGGCTACTTTAAGAGTCTTGCTCCACAAGAGGGCCACGGTATCAATATCAAAGAAAGTGCAAAGCCCATGATTGCAAGTTGACGAACGGAAAGTAAATTGTATGCAAGGGACTCAACAAGCATGACCTTCTCGATCGTGAGATCATGAGAGATGACAACCTTGCCAAGTCCCAATACCTTATAAGATGAGGCATCACCCCACTCGACATTGGTGGGCATAGATGGAATCTTGTGCACGTCCACCACCAAGTCCTTGCTTCCGGTCATATGATTTGTAGCTCCACTATCGAGCAACCATGATCCCCCACCGGAAGCAAACACCTACAAGAGATCAATGCTTGGTTTTAGATACCCATTTTATAATGGGTCCTTTGATGTTAGTAACAAGGGTCTTAGGAACCCAAATAGACCATTCAGTGTACTCATGAGGATAACCAACAAATTTGGCATAGACATTCCCATCACTAGCACGACATAACACATAAGAAGGATTAAAGTCGCCGGCTTTGTTGGGAGGGGTGGCATTGCCCTTTTTGACACCGCCACCCTTCGCATTGTTCTTCTTCTCCTTGGAAGCACTCTCTCCCTCCTTCACAAAAGTTTTCTTGAGAGGAGGAGGTCGTTTGGTCTTGTTATCCTTCTTCTTGTTCTTGGGCTTGGGTGCGAACCCAATCCCCTCCTTGGCCACAACTTCCTTTTGATTTCTCAAAAGGTCATTTAGGTTCTTCTCACCTTGTATGCATGACACAAGGCCTTTCTCAAGTTGCTCCTTCAACTTAACATTCTCCTCAACAAGATGCACATGCTCACAACAAGGTTTAGTAGCATTTGCATTATCAATTAACACCATATGAGGAAATGTGGCTTTCTCCTTGGTTAGCTTCACTTGGAGTGGATCATGAGACTCCTTGAGGCTAGCATGAACACCCTTCAAGACTTTGTGAGCCTTGTCGATAATGTCAAACTCCTCTTTGAGTCTAGCAAGATCAACCCCAAGCTTTGCCTTCTCGGAGTTTAGCACACGAGAAACAACAAGCGCATGATCAAGATCTTTCTTTAATTTAGCATGATCATCGTTGTGAGACTCCCCAAGAGCCAAACAAAGACCACGCTCTTCCTCAAGAGCATTGGAAAGATCCGAAATCTCATCGGCATAGTCACGACTATGCCCCTCCATCTTAGAGATGGTATTTTCATGAGCCTTGATCATGTCATTGGCTTCACCAAGTTGTTCCAAGAGAGCAACAAAGTGCTTCTTGGATTTACCCTTGAGTTTACCCATAAAGGCCTCAAACTCATTCACCTCCACATTAGTTCCCTCATGTTCATCAATGCTATCCGTCGAAAAAGGATGATTAATGATGGTAGTTTTGATGTTGGGGGTTACCTTGTTGGTGGCTTTAGCCATGAGGCACTTGGCGGTGATGCTCTCATTGGGTGATTCAAAGAGAGACACCCGTGGAGTCGTCGCAATGGCAACGGAGGCCATGGCAACCGACTCACCATCTTCATCATCGCCATCATCCTCATTGTACTCTTCTTGTACCACCAATGCCTTGGGAGGAGTCTTCTTGGTGAAATTGCTCTTGTTGGGAACGACTTGGCCTTGTCCTTTTGGATGAGCTTGCCACCATTGTCTTCCTTCTTCTCATAAGGGCACTCTGCAACAAAGTGGCTTACATTGCCACAATTGAAACAAGTCCTCACTCGTTGCTTGCCCTTTGCGCCACTTGAATTGTTCTTGTTGAAGTTGGGCCTTGAGTTCTTCTTGCTCCAAAATTGCCTTGAAGCAAGGGCCATGTGTTCATGATAGGCATACTTCGTATCTTTGAGGTTGCTCTCCTCTTCTTCCTCTTCGTCCTCTTCCTCCATACTAACCTTGGCCTTTAGAGCAAGGTTGGGTTTCTTTACTCTTTGAGAGCGAAGTACCACATTGTCGGCGGTCTTGTCCAAGATGCTCATAGCAACGAACTCATCCAACACATCACTTGAGGACAAGGTGTGGAAGTCCGGCCTTTGACGAATGACGGAGGACATGGCTTTGTGGTAGGGCATCATTGCCTTGAGGAATTTGCACTTGATCCAATTGTCATCTGTGTCCTTGCTTCCATGATCTCGGAGCGAGACCGCGAGTTTGGTTACCCTTCGATAGAGCTCACGAGGTTCTTCATCTTCTTTCGTTGCAAACTCATCTGCTTCATCTTGCACCACTTCATAGTTGGAGCGTTGAATGCTTGCGCTTCCCCGGTAGAGGGAAACCACTTGGCGCCAAGCATCTTTGGCCAAGGAGTAGGGCCGGAGATAAGGAAGGTCTTCGGGTGGGATAGCTTCTTGAATGATGAAGAGAGCATTCTCATTGAATTGATTATCCACGGCTTCTCTAGGAGTGAAGTTGCTTCGGTCATGCGGATAGAAACCTTCTTCAATGATTCTCCAAAGGTTAGTGTTCACATGATTTAAATGACACTTAAAACGATAGACCCAAGAATCAAATTCTACATTCTTCTCAATCTTAGGGGCCGGGCCGGCATGATTCAAATGAGTGGAAGGGAGAGGTCCACCATTGACAAGTGTAGGTTCCACATGGGCAAAGATGCCGGTGCCACTTTTACCACTAGAAGGAAGGGCTTTCTCACTAGTAGCCTCCCCTCGTCGGAGGTAGCATCCGTCACCTTGTTGGCGGGATCACCCACTTTCAACGGTGCGGTGGAAAGTTTAAGCCCTTCTAAGAATTCATTAAACATGCTTTTGACCTCGGTTGTCATGGAGGTTTTCAATGTGTCCAACGCCACATTGAACTCCTCACAAGAGACCGCGGTTCCCCCATCTCCCGTAGAAGATACCGGATTTGCACCGGAGTGCTCCTCCTCACCTTATACGATGTCAACCATACTCTTCGGACGGTAAAGTCCTTAATAAAGAGACGAGGCTCTGATACCAATTGAAAGGATCGATATAGTTGACTAGAGGGGGGGGTGAATAGGCAACTAAATTTTTTTAGCTTTTCTTTAACAATTTAAACTTTGCATCAAAGAAGGTTGTCTAGATGTGCAACTAAGTGAGCAACCTATATGATGCAACAATGATAAGTACACAAGCAAGCAAGAGATACATCACAGATAAGCTTGCACAAGTAAAGGCACGACATAACCAAGAGTGGAGCCGGTGGAGACGAGGATGTGTTACCGAAGTTCCTTCCCTTTGAAGGGAAGTACGTCTCCGTTGGAGCGGTGTGGAGGCACAATGCCCGCCAAGAAGCCACTAGGGCCACCGTATTCTCCTCACGCCCTCACACAATGCGAGATGCCGTGATTCCACTATTGGTGCCCTTGGAGGAGGCGACCGAACCTTTACAAACAAGGTTCGGGCAATCTCCACAACTTAATTAGAGGCTCCCAATGACACCACGAAGCTTCACCACAATGGACTATGGCTCCGCGGTGACCTCAACCGTCTAGGGTGCTCAAACACCCAAGAGTAACAAGATCCGCAAGGGATTAGTGGGGGGAATCAAATTTCTCTTGGTGGAAGTGTAGATCGGGGCCTTCTCAACCACTCCCGAGCAAATCAACAAGTTTGATTGGCTAGGGAGTGAGATCGGGCGAAATGGAGCTTGGAGCAACAATGGAGCTTATGGTTAGAAGAGGTAGTCAAGTAAAGGAAGAAGATACCCCTTATATAGCTGTGGACAAAATCCAACCGTTATCCACCTAACCAGCCCGCGACATGCGGTACTATCGCCCCTGACCAGCGGTACTACCGTAAGGCCACGCGGTACTACCGCCCCTGACCAGCGGTACTACCACAAGGCCATGCGGCACTACCGTGAGGGACTGCGGTACTGTTGGGGAACGTAGTAATTTCAAAAAAATTCCTACGCACATGCAAGATCATGGTGATGCATAGCAACGAGAGGGGAGAGTGTCATCTACGTACCCTTGTAGACCGACAGCGGAAGCGTTAGCACAACGCGGTTGATGTAGTCGTACGTCTTCACGGCCCGACCGATCAAGCACCGAAACTATGGCACCTCCGAGTTCTAGCACACGTTCAGCTCGATGACGATCCCCGGACTCCGATTCAGCAAAGTGTCGGGGAAGAGTTCCGTCAGCACGACGGCGTGGTGACGATCTTGATGTACTACCGTCGCAGGGCTTCGCCTAAGCACCGCTACAATATTATCGAGGACTATGGTGGAAGGGGGCACCGCACACGGCTAAGAATATGATCACGTGGATCAACCTGTGTCTAGAGGTGCCCCTTGCCCCCGTATATAAAGGAGCAAGGGAGGAGGAGGCCGGCCCTAGGAGGGGGCGCGCCAAGTGTGGAGTCCTACTAGGACTCCCTAGTCCTAGTAGGATTCCACCTCCCATATGGAATAGGAAAAGAGGAAGGGAAAAGGAGAAGGAAGGAAGGGGGCGCCCCCTTTCCCTAGTCCAATTCGGACCAGACCAAGGGGAGGGGTGCGGCCACCCTTGAGGCCCTTTTTCTTCTTTCCCGTATGGCCCAATAAGGCCCAATACGTATTCCCGTAACTCTCCGGTACTCCGAAAAATACCCAAATCACTCGGAACCTTTCCGATGTCCGAATATAGTCGTCCAATATATCGATCTTTACGTCTCAACCATTTCGAGACTCCTCGTCATGTCCCCGATCTCATCCGGGACTCCGAACTCCTTCGGTACATCAAAACTCATAAACTCATAATATAACTGTCATTGAAACCTTAAGCGTGCGGACCCTACGAGTTTGAGAACAATGTAGACATGACCGAGACACGTCTCCAGTCAATAACCAATAGCGGAACCTGGATGCTCATATTGGCTCCCACATATTCTACGAAGATCTTTATCGGTCAGACCGCATAACAACATACGTTGTTCCCTTTGTCATCGGTATGTTACTTGCCCGAGATTCGATCGTCGGTATCTTAATACCTAGTCCAATCTCGTTACCGGCAAGTCCCTTTACTCGTTCCGTAATACATCATCTCACAACTAACTCATTAGTTGCAATGCTTGCAAGGCTTATGTGATGTGCATTACCGAGAGGGCCCAGAGATACCTCTCCGACAATCGGAGTGACAAATCCTAATCTCTAAATACGCAACCCAACATGTACCTTTGGAGACACCTGTAGAGCTCCTTTATAATCACCCAGTTACGTTGTGACGTTTGGTAGCACACAAAGTGTTCCTCCGGCAAACGGGAGTTGCATAATCTCATAGTCATAGGAACATGTATAAGTCATGAAGAAAGCAATAGCAACATACTAAACGATCGGGTGCTAAGATAATGGAATGGGTCATGTCAATCAGATCATTCACCTAATGATGTGATCCCGTTAATCAAATAACAACTCTTTTGTTTATGGTTAGGAAACATAACCATCTTCGATTAACGAGCTAGTCAAGTAGAGGCATACTAGTGACACTCTGTTTGTCTATGTATTCACACATGTATTATGTTTCCGGTTAATACAATTCTAGCATGAATAATAAACATTTATCATGATATAAGGAAATAAATAATAACTTTATTATTGCCTCTAGGGCATATTTCCTTCAGGTACTACCGCAGCAGCAGCAGCAGGAGTTAGGGCAAACCTGTAGCACAAGGGCTGAGGACGGTACTGCCGCAGGTGCGGTACTACCGCTCCCCCTTGCGGTACTACCGCAAGGCAGGAAACTCCTAGCCTGGGAAGAGCGCGGATGAATAAAAATACATTCGTGCCTACTTCCGCTGGAAAACAGACGAAGCAAAAATCCGACACAATACTACCGCAGAGGAGCGGTACTACCGCCTGGCAGCTGACCCAGGCCACGCGCGGTACTACCGCGCACTGGGTGCGGTACTACCGTGGAGGCGTGGATGTAAAAAATTACATCTGCCCCTACTACCGCGATGAAGCGGCACTTGGCCTGGGGGCCACGGTATTACGGCTCCGGGGGAGCGGTACTACCGTGGGCTCCTGCAATACTACCGCGCCGAAGTACGGTACTACCGCAGGTGCCTGCGGTACTACCGCTCCAGGGAGTAGTACTACCGCAAGCCCATCATCAGCAATCAGGACAAAACAAAAAGGAAAAACGGAGGATGCTCCAGTGCGAACGAGAAAGGAGGAGACAAGGAAGAAAACGTGTACGTGATGATTCCACCCGAAACTTTCCGACGCGGACCCCCTCTTAATAGTACGGCTTTCCTACGACTCAAATCCACCAAAAAGAAATGTAGAAAAACGCCGTCTTCGATAGTCTTCGAGGGGCACCAAACCGTCTTGTGCCTAGCAATGAAACGTCTGGGAAACTCAAGGCACACGATTAGTCCGCAAAAGCATTGTCATCAATCACCAAAACACCTTAGGGATAAATATGCCCTTACACGCTCCCCCCCCCAACCGCACAGCTGCCCGCGACCAAGAGGCCGCCTCGTCGCCCCGGCCAGATCCTCACCGGCACGCTCGTCGGACGCCGGCCCACTTGTCGGACGTCGGCAGGGCAGCTAGCTGGTCAATGCGCGCCGTGACTCCCCTCGCCGGCCGTCTCCTTCTTCGACGCCCGCAAGCTGTTCAATAGTTTGCCAAGGTACGAAATGGACTCCGCCGATGAGTTCTTTTTCCACAATTTCCTTTGCGACTCCGTCGATTCATCGTCTGACGAGGAGGAGATATTGACTGCCGTGTTGGTCCATCACCACCTCAACAGCCAGCGGCCGTTGTTTCGTGGCTCCATTCCGGGCCACCTTCCGGCGTTGAATCGCAACCGAGAGAGCGGGCATTTCCTTCTTTGGAAGGACTACTTTGATACAAAAAATCCGTTGTTCGAACATCAAAAATTCCGCCGCCGTTTCCGTATGAGTAGGCATCTTTTCAACCGTATTAGAGAGGGGGTGGTCGGCTATGATGACTATTTCGAGTGCAAAGAGGATGCCGTCGGCAAGATCGGTTTCGCCTCTTATCAGAAATGCACTGCCGCCATCCGAATGCTTGCATACGGAGTGCCCGCTGATCTCATTGACGAGTACGTCCGTATGAGTGAGTCTACATGCCTAGAGTCCCTGTATAAGTTCTGCAAGGCTGTTATTGTTGTGTTTGGCCCTGAGTACTTGAGAGAGCCATCAGTTGAATACAACCTGCTTGTTGGCGATGAATGCCAGAAGGGGCTTCCTAGGGATGCTTGGCAGCATAGACTGCATGCACTGGGGGTGGAAGAACTGTCCTTCTGCTTGGCAAGTGCAGTATAAGGGACATTTCAGGGCTTGCACTATCATATTAGAGGCCGTGGCGTCTCAAGATCTCTGGATCTGGCACTCTTTCTTTGGCATGGCTGGACCACACAATGATATCAACGTGCTTCAGTGCTCGTCGGTGTTTGCTAGACTTGCCGAAGGCAACAGCCCACCGGTGAACTTTACTGTCAACGGACACAACTACGACAAAGGATACTGCCTGGGTGACGGTATCTATCCTTAGTGGACCACTATTGTCAAGACAATGCCCAACCCCGTTGGAGAGAAGAGGAAAAGATTTGTCCAGGAGCAAGAGAGTGCCAGGAAGGATGTCGAGCGTGCCTTTGGTGTTTTGCAATCTCGATGGGGCATCATTCGAAATCCTGCTAATACCTGGAGCATGCAGAAATTATGGGAGGTGATGACTGCTTGTGTGATCATGCACAATATGATCGTAGAAGACGAGCGCCCGGAACATCTGTACGATCAAGTGTTTCAGTTTCAGGGTGAGAAGAGTTGTGCCTGAGCATGGTGTAGCGGCAACATTTGAACAGTTCATCCAATTTCATGAAAACATGCATTATTTGGAAACTCACGTGCAACTGCAGAATGATTTGGTTGAGCATATGTGGTCTCATGTTGGCAATCAATAGATGTATCTTCTTTTATTTGTTTGCAAAACTATGTGAAACATTTTTATTTGTATCCGGCTTGTAAAACTATAATATTTTTATTCGGTAAAACTATGTTATTTGACAATATGTTTGAATGCAAATCAATGTAAATATTTGGTGGACAGCCGGCCACGCCGGTACATATGGGTCGACACGTTAGGCGCGCTGCCAACCCAAATCTAAAAGAGAACGGACGCAGGGCAGACAGCCGACCCAAACGGACAAAAAACGGACGAAATCGTCGTCCGTTTGGGTCGGCCCGTTAGAGTTGCTAAGTATTTACTACTGATTACTGACGCAATGCATATATAAGCAAGTTTCTTATGATTTATCAACTAAAATCAATTCTCCCCGGAACATATGAACTTTTGTTCTCTTTTCAAACCAAAATATTCTTTCATTTTTTTTGAAAAGGAAGCTTACCTCCGGTCTCTCTGCATTAATCAATGCATACAGTCATATTATTAAAATCAAAATATTCTTTCATAAATTTGTCGTTTATCAATATAGGTGTTGAAGCTAACATTGCCTTGTATGCAAAAAAAATAATTGCGGGGGAGCCTTGTATGCAAAATTACTTTATGTTAATTTGACATATACAGCTAGGCCCCATTTCTCACGCTTACCACATCTCAAATGTATTAACATCAGTGAGATTGTTACAATTATTTTTGTTCTGAGATAATCATCACGTAGTCATAAACAGCTTCGGCTCTCATCGGAGAGCAATGTAACGGACAGCTATTCCTGTATGCAATTCCGTTTAGCTCAACTGCAACAACAATCAGTTTAACTCGTACATCATCATCAACATCGGCATCTCGAGGACTGCAGATCTTGCTCGAACTAACAAAATGAAAACATGCAGATCCAAATGGGAAGCGGGAAAAATCTTTCTTTCCGAATCACAACCACGTGTGGAGTGGGAAAAAAAGGAAGATGCAAACTGGGTGATGTGCCGTGTGCGCTTGCTTCACTAGGGGGATTGGAACCTGATGAACTCCAAGCCTCCATAGCAGAGTAAAGCGAACACTTAGCCACTAATGTTTAATACACGCGTAGCCCATCCTTCTGTGCAAAAGGTGGCCGGGCTGTCCAAGAGAGATTTGTCACAGCCGGATTGGAAGATTTTGCACCATCATATATCCTTTTTCAAACACGGTACCAAGCGGAAGAAACAAAAACTTAAAAATTTGTCTTCGTTATATGAATGAAAATTTACATGAAAACTGGTTGCCCTCTAACGCAACTTGGAGGTGGCATATTCATCTCAAATATATCAACAACAGTGAGGTTGTTCAGTTATTATTTTTGTTTTGAGATAGCCGTCAGTTCTTGACAGCTTCGGTTCTCATTGGAACGACTTTTTATGGATAGCCGTATGCTATTCCGTTTGGCACCACTGAAACAACAAATAGTTTCCAACATCCTCATCTCTCAAGGACTGCAGATCTGGCTCGTTTTAACATCACCAAAATGAAAACTTGCAGATCCAAATGTCTCCGTCAACACAAGACAGCAAACCAAGCAATCGGAAGCAGGGAAAATCTCGTTTCTCTTTTCCAAAACACAAAACCATGTGGAGACTGGGAAGAAAAAAGGGGGAAGATGTGAGCTTGCTTTACTAGGAGGATTGGAATCTGACGAACTCCAAGCCTCCATAGCTGAGTGAAACGAGCACTGCGCCACTAATGTTTAACACACGTAGCCCATCCTTATGTGCAAAAGGTGGCCGGGCTGTCCAAGGAAGATTTGTCACAGCCGGATTGGAAGATTTTGCACCAGCATACATCCTTTACAAACACTGTACAGAGATTTGAAACTGAGAAAAGTTGGAAGCTTAGAAATCACACAAAGAAACTAAAAGTAAACGAAAAGAAGAAGCGAACTAAGAGAAACAAAAACCCGTAAATAGGCCCAACGATGTAGCCCACACAAGCACAAAGAAATAAGATGATACAAGAATGCGGTTACTAGTACTAGTAGATAGAAATTGCAAAGAGGGGAAAGATTTTGTGGAGGAGGCTGTGAGGCTGCCCGGCCTTAAATAGGGGGGCTGGCGGCTGGTGCAGCCCTCCCCTCCCTCGTTAGGGCAATGGATGGATCTCTTGCATCGGTCGCTAGGGTTTCGGCGGGGCAGGCGATCCCGGACAGCGGGCAGCGCCCCCATTTGGCAATAACTTATCACGAATTCAAGGACGGCAACTTGCGTGGGATGATAGCTGTCTGCTAGTACAGTATTATCTTCTCTATAGAAAATAGCAAGTTGATCTTGCATGGGGCCTGGCGCTCACGGGCGTTCCCCTGTTTTTACTTCCTACCTATTCTCCTCAGATCCGTACGATTAAAACTTTTATTTACTTCCTTATTAGTAAAAAATCACGTTTATCTCCAAGAATTATAGGCCATATTTGGATTGGGATTATCTTTGCCACATATTACCATATTATTTTTGATACCCTTGCCTTACTTGCGTTGCTTAAATTCTTACTCAGATTTTGGCATGTCTCAAGGAAAATCTTGCCACACTTTTTACGTCCATGTCATGTGGTGCTTAGGGCATCTACAATGGCAACCTGAAAAGTTTCTTCCGTATTCTTTCACCAACAGGGGAAATCAGTTCGCAAACACGGGTGCAGGAGAATGCCATCCAATCATAGCAACATACATTGCAGAATCTTTTTCAATAAACCGAATAAAATTTGATTTCATTCAGGTTCTAATATAATTTAGATAAACGGACGATATTTTGACCATTTTACTAAAAACCATTAAAAAACACTAAACCCCATATGAGACAACCACCTCGCTAGCGTGGTCGCCCTGTCTTGCCACACCGTTGTTGGTGTCCATGCCGCCATCGCCGTTGTCGTCCCACCAGCGGCGCAAGGATGCCGGAGGTCCACGACTGCTGACGCTCATGGAGGAGCTGTTCTACCTCAGGAGTTGTTCTACCTCCTGCTGCGCAGTGCGACGGGCCGCCCTGGCCACTGTCGAAGGCGCTGGCGGCGCCCTGGTGGCGACCTTGCCCCTGCCGGCATTGGCGGAGCAGTCGCTAAGTGACCACTCCTTTCCGATCTAAGCGAGTTCATCGTAAAGGCGGCGGCGCCCTAGTGGCAGCCTTGCCCCTGCCGGCATTGGCGGAGCAGTCGCTAAGCGACCACTCCTTGCCGATCTAGGCGAGTTCGTCGTAAAGGCGGCGGCGCCGCCTGGTGGCCGTCTGCGCGGTGGTAACGGAGCAGTTGAGCGCCCATGCCATGGCGAGGTCCAGGTCATTGCGGAGCCATTCCGGTGCCACCGTTGGGAAACGGAGCATGCAATTTCAAAAATTTCCTACACTCACTCAAGATCTATCTACGAGATGCATAGCAACGAGAGGGGGAGCGTGTGTCCACGTACCCTCGTAGACTGAAAGCGGAAGCGTTTGACAACATGGTTGATGTAGTCGAACTTCTTCTCGTTACGACCAATCAAGCAACGAACGTACGGCACCTCCGAGTTCTGCACACGTTCAGCTCGATGACGTTCCTCGAACTCTTGATCCAGCAAAGTGTCGAGAGAGAGTTCCGTCAGCACGACGGCATGGTGATGGTGATGGTGAAGTGATCCGCGCAGGGCTTCGCCTAAGCACTACGAAGATATGATCGGAGGCGTAAACTGTGGAGGGGGACGCCGCACATGGCTACGAATTGTTGGTGTGTCTTCTAGGTGCCCCCTTGATACGTCCATTTTGCATCATGTTTTCTTACTGTTATTTATAATGTTTTTATTCATAATAATGCTTTTTGGAGTAATCCTAATGCCTTTTCTCTCACAATTTGCAAGGAACACACCAAAAGGGAGAATTCCGGCAACTGGAAATCTGGACCTGGAAAAGCTACGTCAGGCCACCTATTCTGCACAACTTCAAATGAGCTAAAACTTTACGGAGATTTTTTATGGATTATTTAAGAAATATTAGAGCCAATAAATACCAGAGGGGGGCCACCAGGTGGGTACAACCCACCTGGGCGCGCCCGGGTGGGTTGTGGCTTCCTCGGACCACCTCCGTGCCCATATTCTGCTATATAAGTGGTTTTGACCTAGAAAAAAAATCAGAAGAGGACTTTGGGGACGAAGCGCCGCCACCTCGAGGCGGAACTTGGGCAGGAGCAATTTTGCCCTCCGGCGGAGCGATTCTGCGCGGGGAACATCCCTCCCGGAGAAGGAAATCATCGTCATCATCATCAACAACAACTCTCCCATCTTGGGGAGGGCAATCTCCATCAACATCTTCACCAACACCATCTCATCTCGAACCCTAGTTCATCTCTTGTATTCAATCTTTTTACCGGAACTATAGATTGGTGCTAGGGGGTGACTAGTAGTGTTGATTACTGTCGGATTTTGGGTTCCGGCAAAACCCTTGTGGTTCGAACACTGGGGTGCACACGAAGATCTCTCCTCCCCCAAGCTCTCACCCTCACCGCAATCTCAAGGCCGGGTGCGTCGAACTCGTAGAATAAAGGGACACAAGATTTATACTGGTTCGGGCCACCGATGTGGTGTAATACCCTACTCCAGTGTGGTGTGGTGGATTGCCTCTTGGGCTGAGGATGAACAGTTACAAGGGAAGAACAACCTCCTGAGGAGAGGTGCTCTTGTGCTTGGCTAGCTTGTGTGGTTGGCTTGGTGGAGTGGATCCAGTCCAAGATGTGTTCTTTCTTCCTCTCTACGGTGGTGGCTAGTCCTATATATAGAGGCCCAGGTCCTCTTCCCAAATATTAGGCGGGAAGGGATCCCAAAACGGCCAATTTGAAGGGGGGACAGTTAGTACAAGCTATCTTAACAAAAGATGGTCTTCGCCTGCCAAAGGCTCTGGTGATGACGCCGTCCTGGGCTCCACGGCGACCTCCGTCCTGCCGTCCTGCTGGTCTTGGTCTCGTTGCACCAATATGGAAATCTTTGCCTGCTGCCTTGGGACTCCTCGCTTGTGCTTGCCTCCTTAGCACCAAAGAGGAAACGAGGACACTGCGCACGCTGGCGCCCGCTTGGTGCCCGCCTGGCCTTGGTCGTCATGGCTTGCGTCACAGGAACCTCGCGAGGTACCCCTTGCCTTGATCTCTCCACCCCTCGCGAGCCAGCCTGGTGAGGCCGCCCCCAAGGGGGTCTTGCGTCGTGAATCATGCCATGGTGAAGATGGGCCGTACAGGGCCGCTGGTGGAGCCATGCCATGGGCCGCAGGCAGGAAAGTCTGGGGACCCCCGTTCCTAGGACGCCGACAGTAGCCCCCGGGGCCAAGGCGCGCTCGGGCTTGGCTTCGAGGCGAAGCCAAGGGGCAAGTGCGGAACGCCACGGACCCCAACCACCTGCGGCCTTGGTTGACGCATGGCGATTGACTGGACGTGGGCGTCTCTGAAGGAAATATACCCTAGAGGCAATAATAAATTTGTTATTTATATTTTCTTATATCATGGTAAATGTTTATTATTCATGCTAGATTTGTATTAACCGGAAACTTAGTACATGTGTGAATACATAGACAAACAGAGTGTCACTAGTTTGCCTATACTTGACTAGCTCGTTGAATCAATGATGGTTATGTTTCCTAACCACAGACATGAGTTGTCATTTTATTAACAGGATCACATCATTAGAGAATGATGTTATTGACTTGACCCATCCGTTAGCTTAGCATGATGATCGTTTAGTTTGTTGCTATTGCTTTCTCCATAACTATACATGTTCCTATGACTATGAGATCATGCAACTCCCGAATACCGGAGGAACACTTTGTGTGCTACCAAATGTCACAATGTAACTGGGTGATTATAAAGGTGCTCTACAGGTGTCTCCGATGGTGTTTGTTGAGTTGGCATGGATCAAGATTGGGATTTGTCACTCCAATTATCGGAGAGGTATCTCTGGGCCCTATCGGTAATGTACATCACAATAAAGCCTTGCAAGCAATGTAGCTAATGAGTTAGTTACAGGATGTAGCATTACGGAACGAGTAAAGAGACTTGCCGATAACGATATTGAACTAGGTATTGAGATACCGACGACCGAATCTCGGGCAAGTAACGTACCGATGACAAAGGGAACAACGTATGTTGTTATGCGGTTTGACCGATAAAGATCTTCGTAGAATATGTAGGAACAAATATGAGCATCCAGGTTCCACTATTGGTTATTGACCAGAGATGAGTCTCGGTCATGTCTACAGAGTTCTCGAACCCGTAGGGTCCGCACGCTTAATGTTCGGTGATGATCAGTATTATGAGTTTATTTTTTTGATGTACCGAAGGTAGTTCGGAGTCCCGGATATGATCACGGACATGACGAGGAGTCTCGAAATGGTCGAGACATAAAGATCGATATATTGGATGGCTATATTCGGACACCGGAAGTGTTCCAGGTGATTTCGGAGAAAACCGGAGTGCCGGAGGGGTTACCGATACCCCCCAGGGAAGTATTGGGCCTTAGGGGAGAGAGAGGGCAGCAGCCCAGGAGGTGGCGCCCCCCCAAGGGGAGTCCGAATAGGACTAGGGGATGGGGGTGCGGCCCCTCTTTCCCTCTCCCTCTCCTTCGTCCCCCCTTCCTCCTTCCTAGTAGGACTAGGAAAGGATGAATCCTACTCCTACTAGGAGGAGGATTCCTCCTCTCCTTGGGTGCCACTAGGGCCGGCCGGCCTCCCCCCTTGCTCCTTTATATACGGGGGCAGGGGCACTCTAGAACACACAAGTTGACTGATCCAACCCGTGTGCGGTGCACCCCTCCACCATAATCCACCTCGGTCATATCGTAGCGGTGCTTAGGCGAAGCCCTGTTCCGGTAGCAACATCATCACCGCCATCACGCCGCCGTGCTGACGAAGCTCTCGCTTGAAGCTCTATTGGATCGTGAGTTCGCGGGACATCACTGAGCTGAACGTGTGCAGATCACGGAGGTGCCATACCTTGGGTGCTATGATCGGTCGATCGTGAAGACGTACGACTACATCGACCGCGTTGTCATAACGCTTCTTCTTACGGTCTACGAGGGTACATAGACAATACTCTCCCCTCTCGTTGCTATGCATCACCATGATCTTGCGTGTGCGTAGGAAATTTTTGAAATTACTGCGTTCCCCAACAGTGGTATCAGAGCCAGGTTTATGTATAGATGTTATATGCACGAGTAGAACACAAAGGAGTTGTGGGCATGGGTATATACATATTGCTTGCCGTCACTAGTTGATTCTTGATTTGGCAGTATTGTTGGATGAAGCGGCCCAGACCGACATTACGTTTACGCTTACGCGAGACTGGTTCTACCGACGTGCTTCGCACACAGGTGGCTAGTGGGTGTCAGTTTCTCCAACTTTAGTTGAATCGGATTCAATGAACAGGGTTGTTTCTGAAGATCAAAAATCAATCACTATACCGCGTTGTGGTTTTTGATACGTACGTAAGAACGGTTCTTGCTCAGCCCGTAGCAGCCACGTAAAACTTGCAACAACAAAGTAGAGGACGTCTAACTTGTTTTTGCAGGGCATGTTGTGATGTGATATGGTCATGACATGATGCTAAATTTTATTGTATGAGATGATCATGTTTTGTAACACAGTTATCGGCAACTGGCAGGAGCCATATGGTTGTCGCTTTATTGTATGAAATGCAATCGCCATGTAATTGCTTTACTTTATCACTAAGCGCTAGCGATAGTCGTAGAAGCAATAGTTGGCGAAACGACAACGATACTTCGACGGAGATCAAGGTGTCAAGCCGATGACGATGGCGATCATGAAGGTGCTTCGGAGATGGAGATCAAAGGCACAAGATGATGATGGCCATATCATATCACTTATATTGATTGCATTTGATGTTTCTCCTTTATACATCTTATTTTGCTTAGTTCGACGGTAGCATTATAAGATGATCTCTCACTAAATTTCAAGGTATAAGTGTTCTCCCTGAGTATGCACCGTTACTACAGTTCGTTGTGCCGAGACACCACGTGATGATCGGGTGTGATAAGCTCTATGTTCACATACAACGGGTGCAAGCCAGTTTTGCACACGCGGAATACTCGGGTTAAACTTGACTAGCCTTGCATATGCAGATATGGCCTCGGAACATTGGAGACCGAAAGGTCGAGCGTGAATCATATAGTAGATATGATCAACATAGTGATGTTCACCATTGAAAACTACTCCATCTCACGTGATGATCGGACATGGTTTAGTTGATATGGATCACATGATCACTTAGATGATTAGAGAGATGTATATCTAAGTGGGAGTTTTTAAGTAATTTGATTAATTGACCTTTAATTTATCATGAACTTAGTACCTGATAGTATTTTGCATGTCTATGTTGTTGTAGATAGATGGCCCGTGTTGTTGTTCCGTTGAATGTTAATGCGTTCCTAGAGAAAGCTAAGTTGAAAGATGATGGTAGCAACTACACGGACTGGGTCCGTAACTTGAGGATTATCCTCATTGCTGCACAGAAGAATTACATCCTGGAAGCACCGCTAGGTGACAAACCCGCTGCAGGAGCAACGCCAGATGTTGTGAACACCTGGCAGAGCAAAGCTGATGACTACTTGATAGTTCAGTGTGCCATGCTTTACGGCTTAGAACCGGGACTTCAACGACGTTTTAAACGTCATGGAGCATATGAGATGTTCCAGGAGTTGAAGTTAATATTTCAACCAAATGCATGGATTGAGAGATATGAAGTCTCCAATAAGTTCTACAGCTGCAAGATGGAGGAGAATAGTTCTGTTAGTGAACATATACTCAGAATGTCTGGGTACCACAACCACTTGACTCAACTTTGAGTTAATCTTCCTGATGATAGTGTCATTGACAGAGTTCTTCAATCACTGCCACTAAGCTACAAGAGCTTCGTGATGAACTATAATATGCAAGGGATGGATAAGATGATTCCTGAGCTCTTCGCAATGCTAAAGGCTGCGGAGGTAGAAATCAAGAAGGAGCATCAAGTGTTGATGGTCAACAAGACCACTACTTTCAAGAAAAAGGGTAAAGGGAAGAAGGGGAAATTCAAGAAGAACATCAAGCCAGTTGCTGCTCAAGTGAAGAAACCCAAGTCTGGACCTAAGCCTGAGACTGAATGCTTCTATTGCAAAGGAACTGGTCACTGGAAGCGGAACTGCCCCAAGTATTTGGCAGAGAAGAAGGATGGCAAAGTGAAAGATATATTTGATATACATGTTATTGATGTGTACCTTACTAATGCTTGAAGTAGTGCCTGGGTATTTGATACTGGTTCAATTGCTAACATTTGCAACTCTAAACAGGGGCTACGGATTAAGCGAAGAATGGCTAAGGACGAGGTGACAATGCGTGTGGGAAATGGTTCCAAAGTCGATGTGATCGCCGTCGGCACGCTACCTCTACATCTACCTTCGGGATTAGTATTAGACCTAAATATTTGTTATTTGGTGCCAGCATTGAGTATGAACATTATATCTGGATCTTGTTTGATGCGAGACGGTTATTCATTTAAATCAGAGATTAATGGTTGTTCTATTTATATGAGTAATATCTTTTATGGTCATGCACCCCTGATGAGTGGTCTATTTTTACTAAATCTTGATAGTAGTGATACACATGTTCATAGTATTGAAGCCAAAAGATGCAGAGTTGATAATGATAGTGCAACTTATTTGTGGCATTGCCGTTTAGGTCATATTGGTGTAAAGCGCATGAAGAAACTCCATTCTGATGGACTTCTGGAATCACTTGATTATGAATCACTTGGTACTTGCGAACCATGCCTTATGGGCAAGATGACTAAAACTCCATTCTCTAGAACAATGGAGCGAGCAAAGTTATTGGAAATCATACATACTGATGTATGTGGTCCAATGAACATTGAAGCTCGCGGCGGATATTGTTATTTTCTCCCCTTCACAGATCATTTGAGCACATATGGGTATATCTACTTAATGAAACATAAGTCTGGAATATTTGAAAAGTTCAAAGAATTTCAGAGTGAAGTGGAAAATCATCGTAACAAGAGAATCAAGTTTCTACGATCTGATCGCGGAGGCGAATATTTGAGTTATGAGTTTGGACTTCATTTGAAACAATATGGAATAGTTTGGCAACTCACGCCACCTGGAACACCACAGCGTAATGGTGTGTCCGGACGTCGTAATCGTACTTTACTAGATATGGTGCAATCTATGATGTCTCTCACTGATTTACCGCTATCGTTTTGGGGTTATGCTTTAGAGACAGCTGCATTCACGTTAAATAGGGCACCATCTAAATCCGTCGAGACGACACCTTATGAATTGTGGTTTGGCAAGAAACCCAAGTTGTCGTTTCTTAAAGTTTGGGGATGCGATGCTTATGTGAAAAAGCTTCAACCTGATAAGCTCAAACCCAAATCGGAGAAATGTGTCTTCATAGGATACCCAAAGGAGACTGTTGGGTACACCTTCTATCACAGATCCGAAGGCAAGATATTCGTTGCTAAGAATGGATCCTTTCTAGAGAAGGAGTTTCTCTCGAAAGAAGTGAGTGGGAGGAAAGTAGAACTTGATGACGTAATTGTACCTTCTCCCTTATTGGAAAGTAGTTCATCACTGAAATCAGTTCCAGTGATTCCTACACCAGTAAGTGAGGAAGCTAATGATGATGATCATGAAACTTCTGATCAAGTTACTACCGAACCTCATAGGTCAACCAGAGTAAGATCCGCACCAGAGTGGTACGGTAATCCTATTCTGGAAGCCCTGTTCAAGAATTCATCCGATTAACCAGTTAACTTGCCGATTAATCCCTACTCGTAGGGTCACTGAGTAGCCGATTAACCGATTAATCACCCGAGTAATTGATTAAATGGCTGATTAACTTGCCGATTAGCCTATTAATCCCCTACTCGCCAGCCAACCGAGCAGCTACCAGTTAACGATTTCCTCAACAATGTCTGGAAGTCATGTTACTTGATCATGATGAACCTACGAACTATGAGGAAGCGGTGATGAGCCCAGGTTCCGCAAAATGGCTTGAGGCCATGAAATCTGAGATGGGATCCATGTATGAGAACAAAGTATGGACTTTGGTTGACTTGCCCGATGATCGGCAGGCCATAGAGAATAAATGGATCTTCAAGAAGAAGACTGAAGCTGACGGTAATGTTACTGTCTACAAAGCTCGACTTGTTGCAAAAGGTTTTCGACAAGTTCAAGGTGTTGACTACGATGAGACCTTCTCACCCGTAGCGATGCTTAAGTCTGTCCGAATCATGTTAGCAATTGCCACATTTTATGATTATGAAATTTGGTAAGTGGATGTCAAAACTGCATTCCTTAATGCATACCTTAAAGAAGAGTTGTATATGATGCAACCAGAAGGTTTTGTCGATCCAAAAGGTGCTAACAAAGTGTGCAAGCTCCAGCGATCCATTTATGGATTGGTGCAAGCCTCTCGGAGTTGGAATATACGCTTTGATAGTGTGATCAAAGCATATGGTTTTATACAGACTTTTGGAGAAGCCTGTGTTTATAAGAAAGTGAGTGGGACCTCCGTGGCATTTCTGATATTATATGTAGATGACATATTGTTGATCGGAAATGATACTGAATTTCTGAATAGCATAAAAGGATACTTGAATAAGAATTTTTCAATGAAAGACCTCGGTGAAGCTGCTTATATATTGGGCATCAAGATCTATAGAGATAGATCAAGACGCTTGATTCGACTTTCACAAAGCACATACCTTGATAAAGTTTTGAAGAAGTTCAAAATGGATCAGGCAAAGAAAGGGTTCTTGCCTATATTACAAGGTGTGAAGAGTCAGACTCAATGCCCGACCACTGCAGAAGATAGAGAGAAAATGAAAGGTGTTCCCTATGCTTCAGCCATAGGATCTATCATGTATGCAATGCTGTGTACCAGACCTGATGTGTGCCTTGCTATAAGTTTAGCAGGGAGGTACCAAAGTAATCCAGGAGTGGATCACTGGACAGTGGTCAAGAACATCCAGAAATACCTGAAAAGGACTAAGGATATGTTTCTCATATATGGAGGTGACAAAGAGCTCGTCGTAAATGGTTACGTCGATGCAAGCTTTGACACTAATCTGGATGACTCTAAGTCACAAACCGGATACGTGTTTTTATTAAATGGTGGACCTGTCAGTTGATGCAGTTCTAAGCAGAGCGTCGTGGCAGGATCTACGTGTCAAGCAGAATACATAGCTGCTTCAGAAACAGCAAATGAAGGAGTCTGGATGAAGGAGTTCATATCTGATCTAGGTGTCATACCTAGTGCATCGGGTCCAATGAAAATCTTTTGTGACAATACTGGTGCAATTGCCTTGGCAAAGGAATCCAGATTTCACAAGAGAACCAAGCACATCAAGAGACGCTTCAATTCCATCCGCGGTCAAGTCAACAAGGGAGACATAGAGATTTGCATGATACATAAGGATCTGAATGTCGCAAACCCGTTGACTAAGCCTCTCTCATGAGCAAAACATGATCAGCACCAAGACTCCATGGGTGTTAGAATCATTACAATGTAATCTAGATTATTGACTCCAGTGCAAGTGGGAGACTGAAGGAAATATGCCCTAGAGGCAATAATAAAGTTGTTATTTATATTTCCTTATATCATGATAAATGTTTATTATTCATGCTAGAATTGTATTAACCAGAAACTCAGTACATGTGTGAATACATAGACAAACAGAGTGTCACTATTTTGCCTCTACTTGACTAGCTCATTGAATCAATGATGGTTATGTTTCCAAACCATAGACATGAGTTGTCATTTGATTAACGGGATCACATTGTTAGAGAACGATGTGATTGACTTGACCCATCCGTTAGCTTAGCACGATGATCGTTTAGTTTGTTGCTATTGCTTTCTCCATAACTATACATGTTCCTATGACTATGAGATCGTGCAACTCCCGAATACCGGAGGAACACTTTGTGTGCTACCAAACATCACAACGTACTGGGTGATTATGAAGGTGCTCTATAGGTGTCTCCGATGGTGTTTGTTGAGTTGGCATGGATCAAGATTAGGATTTGTCACTCCAATTGCCGGAGAGGTATCTCTGGGCCCTCTCGGTAATGTACATCACAACAAAGCCTTGCAAGAAATGTAGCTAATGAGTTAGTTACGGGATGTAGCATTATATAATGAGTAAAGAGACTTGCCGGTAACGAGATTGAACTAGGTATTGAGATACCGACGATCGAATCTAGGGAAGTAACGTACCGATGACAAAGGGAACAACGTATGTTGTTATGCGGATTGACCGATAAAGATCTTCATAGAATATGTAGGAACCAATATGAGCATCTAGGTTCCGCTATTGGTTATTGACCGAAGATGAGTCTCGGTCATGTCTACATAGTTCTCGAACCCGTAGGGTCCGCACGCTTAACCTTCGGTGACGATCGGTATTATGAGTTTATGTGTTTTGATGTACCGAAGGTAGTTCGGAGTCCCGGATATGATTACGGACATGACGAGGAGTCTCAAAATGGTCGAGACATAAAGATCGATATGTTGGACGGCTATATTCAGACACCGGAAGTGTTCTGGGTGATTTCGGAGAAAACCAAAGTGCCGGAGGGGTTACCGGAACCCCCCGGGGAAGTATTGGGCCTTAGTGGGCCTTAGGGGAGAGAGAGGGCAGCAGCCCAGGAGTTGGAGCCCCCCCTCAAGGGGAGTCCGAATATGACTAGGGGAGGGGGCGCGGCCCCTCTTTCCCTCTCCCTCTCCCTATCTTTCCTTCCCCCTTCCTCCTTCCTGGTAGGACTAGGAAAGGATGAATCCTACTCCTACTAGGAGGAGGATTCCTCCTCTCCTTGGGAGCCACTTGGGCCGACTGGCCTCCCCCTTGCTCCTTTAAATACGGGGGCAGGGGGGCACCCTAGAACACACAAGTTGATCATTCGAAGCCGTGTGCGGTGCCCCCCTCCACCATAATCCACCTCGGTCATATCGTAGCGGTGCTTAGGCGAAGCCCTGTTCCGGTAGCAACATCATCACCGTCATCACGCCGTCATGCTGACGAAGCTCTCGCTCGAAGCTCTACTGGATCGTGAGTTCGCGAGACGTCACCGAGCCGAATGTGTGCAGATCACGGAGGTGCCGTACCTTCGGTGCTGGGATCGGTCGATCGTGAAGACGTATGACTACATCAACCGCGTTGTCATAACGCTTCTGCTTACGGTCTATGAGGGTACGTAGATAATACTCTCCCCTCTCGTTGCTATGCATCACCATGATCTTGCATGTGCGTAGGAAAATTTTGAAATTACTGCGTTCCCCGACAGTCTCCGCTTCCCCACGCTGCCTCGGCAACCGCCCGACTTGACGAGTCCTTGCTGCATGCAGAAAAAGGGTCATTATTACCTTAGATCGTGGAGGCTGGCGGTTGGCCTCCTTTTGCCTATAAATGGGAGGGGGGAGCGGAGCCCCCATCACTCGTCGCTTCCTTCGCTCCTCCTGCATCTTCTTCTTCCTTGGTCCATCGCTTGCAGAGACAATCATGGCACCGATACGGAGGTTCTCGGCCGCAGAGAAGGGACCCCCCCTTGACGAGCCCGAGCCACTTTTACTGATGAAGAGGCTGACTCTCCGCCGCGACATAGTCGTGAGGCCAGAGGTGTCGAGGCCTTGGTGCGAGCGGCCACCTCCCGGGTATCCGTTGCCTCTGTACGCCCGAGTGGAGGGCTCCGGAGGGAGAGGCGGCAAACGGCGCCGCCCACATCGTGGCCATGGTCGCCGCGCCGCGGTGATGCACGCCGTCGCCCCAAGATCCCACACTACGGACTCCTCGCACGAACTCGTGATGTGGGCGGCGATGCCTCCGCGCACTTGGATTCGCTTCCCGCAGTTCTTCGCCGCTGAGATGCTCTGAGGCCCTCCCGAGCTTTGGCTGTAGCATGCCGACTGTGACACCCCGGTGACTGGAGCGGAGGTCGAAGCAGTCTCCCCAGGGAAGATCTTCATGACCCATGGCTGGGGCGAGGTTGCTCGAGTCTGCTGTGCGGAAGGCGCCCTCGCCATCCACTTTGAGTATGATGGCGCCTCCACGATGTTCTTCAAGGTCTTCGACAAGGAAGGCTGACGCTTGGAGTGCTGCCCTAAAGGGGGTCGTCAGGACGGCGCAGCGGCCAACGCCAAGCCTGCCGCTGGCTTCGCTAGCAACTCCTCCAGTAGCAGCGGTGACTCCTGGTGGTCCAGCGATTCTCCCGAGCTCAACAAGACTCCGGAGACAAGCGACGACAGCTACGTGCCCCCGAGCTCTCGTCGCGCCCGGAGCAAGGCCGCAGCGTCTGGCCGCCGCCGTCGCTGATCTGGATGGGCTTGGCGCCGGCCTCTCGTGGCCCACTGTTGATGATGGCGCCGGCCGTGCTGGCGCATGTAGATAGGGCCCCTAAAAACTCCCTTCTTTTGTTCCCTGCGAGAATCAAGATGGTCCCCATGGGGGCATGTAAAGGGTCTGTAATGTCTTTTGTTGATATTGTCTTTATTATGAAAATTTATGAACGCAAGTCCTGCTTCGGCCCGGTCTCCCCTTTCCATCCCCCCTGGCAGCTTGGTGCTCTACGCCGACAGGTCCCGGTCCCCAGGCAGGCTGCAGCCGTCACTGGTATGCCAGGCCGCGATGCCGTGGTCAAGGCCAGGAGGTGAGCGGCCTGAGGTCCAGTAAGAGCTCCTGAGACGCGATGCTCAAGAGGCCCCCTTTAGCGCGCAAGCAGCTGCCTAAAGGTGGGAAAGGGAGGCGACACCGCTGTAGCAGGGCAGCGAGAAGTGGGAATCTTATGCCATAGCACTTTGCCGACCCGGGCGCGAAACTTATCTTGGTAGTCCGGAGTTGTTTCCTTGTGCTGCACCAGACTCGTTCGCCGACAGCCATAGTGTAGCTAGGTTAGGCCCGTGCGAGCCTCCCCTCTTCTCCACGCTCTTCTATGTGCTCTACATCCTCAGGTCCCAACCCTCGAGCGAGCTCATCCACCGCTGGTATGCCAAGTCGCGGTGCCGTGGTCAAGGCCAGGGGGTGAGGGCTGGAGAGCCGGTAAGAGCTCCTGAGTCGCGATGCTCAGGAGCCCCCCTTTTAACGCGCAAGCGAATCGCATGGGAAAAGAGGGAGCCCGCAGTACCGCCTGCAGCTGTCTTCAGGAGGCTCCTGCAGGTTAGCGTGAGGAGGGACACAAATTGCCATTATGATTGCCGGTCTGCCACTGGTCGCTCCGCAAGATGGTGAAGGCACTGAGGGCCTGGTGAGGTGACCTACGCGGGCGTGCCGCGAGCCAGAGCTCGACCGCTCAGATTTGTCAGCATTGTAGGGACGGACCCGAGCACAAGCGCCGTGCCGTCGTGAATGGCTCCCGAGGTGGGTGGCAGTCAAGCAGGTGATGACTATAAATAACTTATGCATGGGAACCGGATAGCTTAGATAGATGTGAGAATGATGCATGCCGCTGGGACAAACCCAAGCGGCCGGGGAGGATGCAGCCCGAGGGACGCCCCCCAGTAAAGTGGGCTTAAAGGCGTAAAAAAGGAACAGGCCCACGCGACCTGGGAATGATGCAGCCCAGGGGGCGCTCCCAGCTGAATGAACTTGCAAAATGTCACCTGGTTTTGTTGTCGAAGGAGCGTTGGCGTAGCTGAAGGCGCGCGCTGAAGAAGTCGCTCCTCACGAGCCATCGAGACCCTGAGCCTCGGGAGGCTCAGGTGGCTCCCTGAGGACCGTCTCCATCTCTGCCAGGACCGCGTGATGCCTGTCCTCCTGGGTCACCAGGATGCTCCGTAGGTTGCACAGGAAGGCGGCTGCTACGCTCGGCAGGCCGAACGGCATGCGAACTTAGCTGTGAGGTGGACCCTCACACCGGCTTGCACGTGAAGGCCAGAAGCGCTCCTGAGATGCGGCCCTGTTGAGCCCTGGGATGTCGATGTAGATGCGCAGCTCACCACACTCGCCCGGGTGGGGAGCTACACCAGGTGGGCGGCGGTCGCCGTGTATCGCCCTTGCTTCCTGAAGCTCCTGGGTGGCCTTGGTGATGAACTCCTGAGCGCCGGACGCTCCTCGCCTGGTGCCCTCCTGAGGGAAATGTGCCGCGAAGCACGCCTCCATGTGGTGCCTGAGCGCCTCCCTCCTGATGTTGGCCAGGTTTGAGGCCCTACAGAATAGAGCCCCCGATCCCTGCCCGAGGAGGGCGCCGGGCGCACCTTCCTATGCGAGGGAGGGAGGCGCCCCAGGTGCGGGCGCCAATCCTGAGGTGGCACCACCAAAGGCGCCGCTCCCCCGAGGCCCTGTGCGGAGTAGCTGCTTCTTCTTCTTGGGGATGGCCTCAGGAAGGTACTGCGCACCCTCACTATCAGGGTCTTCGACTGCCGCGGCTTGGAAGGCGCGCTCGAGTGAGCACAACCCATCTCTTTCTTCGTAGGGGACTGTGATGATTTCGCCGCTTCCCGACATCTTAAGGACGTTGTAGCCATGGTGGTTCACTGTCATGAATTTGGCTAACGCTGGGTACCCGAGGATGGCATTATACGACAGATGGATGTGGGCGACGTCAAAGTCGACGAGCTTGGTGTGGTAGTTGTCGTGCTGACCAAAGGTGACAGGGAGACGAACTTGCCCTATCGGGGTTGTGGAACCGTTGGTCACTCCTGAAAATGGCTTAGTAGGCTGCAGCTGATCATAGGGCACTTGAAGGCTGTCGAACGTTTCTACAGACAGGACACTGAGCCCCGCGCCGCCATCGAGGAGGGTCTTGGTGACTTGGACATTGCTGATGACGGGTGAGCAGAGCATTGGGAGGACGCCAGCGGGCGCCGCGCATTTGAGCTGGTCCATCGAGCTGAAGGTGATGGCGTACTTGGACCATCTGAGCGGGCGCATGGCCTTGAGCTTGGGGAGGGCTGCATTCACCTTGCGATAGAACTGCTTGAAGATGCGCTGGGAAGCTAGGGCCTGAGCACCACCCAAGATGCAAGCAATGGCGCGCGGCTCCTGGAAGCCCCCAGCCCCCTCGTCCTGATGGTGGTCGTTGTTCCTTCTTGGTGGTGGCGGCAGCGGAGGTAGACCAGGATTGCCCTGAGGACGGTCCTCGCGAGGTTGGTCCCTCCAGGCGCCCTCACGAGGCTGATCCTGCCAGCGATCCTCACGAGGCTGGTCGCGCCACCCCTGGTGGGAGCCGCGGTCGTCCCAGCGTCCTCCGCCTCGTCCTCCTCCTCGGCCGTAGCCCCAGTCATTGCGCTCAGGGCGTCGACCGAAGCGTCCATCTCGAATGGCCCTGAACTCTTGACAATCGGTGGTGTTGTGGCTGCGCACATTGTGGAAGGCGCACAACAGACGACCGCCCTTGGATGACTCAGGGAGGTCCCGACCGTGCTTTGTGTCTGGCTCTGCCGTGAGTACGGCCACTCCCTTGCGCTTCATGTCCTTGACCTTGGCCTTCTTCTCTTCTGGATCAGCAGCAGGGAGCTCAAGGAGGGAGAGACGCCCTGCCTCGGCTCTCGCGCACTCGGTTGCTATGTTGAACAGCTCTAGAGTCGTGCATAGCTCCTTGTGGATGGCGAGCTCCTCCTTCATCTTGATGTCACAGACACCATCAGAAAATGCTGAGATGATGGCCTCATCCGTCACCTTGGGGATCTTGAGACACACGCTGTTGAAGCGCTGGATGTACTTCCGCAGGGTCTCTCCCAGCCGTTGCTTGATGCAGCGCAGGTCACCCGCGGTCGGAGGGCGGTCGCTAGTGCCTTGGAAGTCGGCGACGAAGCGGTCGCGCATCTCATCCCAGGAGGAGATCGAGCCTGGTGGCAGGTTCAGGAGCCACGAGCGAGCGCCATCTTTGAGAGCCATGGGAAACCAGTTCGCCATGACTTTTTCGTCACCGCTGGCCGCCTCGATGCTCAGTTCGTAGAGTTGCAGGAACTCCGCAGGGTCGGGGGTGCCGTTGTAGCGAGGAGGCAGATCCGGCTTGAACTTTCCTGGCAAGACGATGCTACGCAGCTCAAGAGTGAAGGCGCGGCAGCCTGCCATGGCCACCAGGGCCCTTTGCTGATGCGGGGCCTGGCCTTGATGTCCGCGCACCGCCACCGCAGGCAGCACGCGTTCTTGTCGTGGTGGTGCTGGGAGCGCTAGAGCGTTTTCTTGCGGCCGGGGAACCTCTTGGCAGCTTCCTTCTTCATGTGCGGGCATGTGGCGCGGTGGATCATGCCGCGGGGCCACGCGTCTTGGGTCGAGGACACCGTCTTGACGCAGAGGGGGTGGTGGCACTCCGTGAGCTGCGCGTCTCAGCGCAAGGGCACCGAGGCAGCGGAGGCGCTCCGTGAGATACATCGCCCGCGGCTGGAGGTGGGCGAGGCAGCAAGAGGGATGGTGCAGGAGAGCCCCCAGCGGCACTGACGAGCTCAGCAATGCGGTCCAACCAGTCCTCGTAGGGGTCGTCGACCGGGCGGTAACACAGGAGCTAGCGTGCCATGAGCAGCGCCGCCTGCGCATCCGCGGGTGCACGGCGAGCGTGAGATGATGAGCTGGCTGGAGTCAGCGATGGAGTGGCGGTGCGGCCATCCCGCCGCACGGAGGGGTGCAGTGAGGACGCTTGTTGCTCGTTTGCCACCGGGCCGGTAGCGGCGTTGGCAACAGGAGATGGGAACGATGGGGAGGCCCGCCGACAGGGGCTGTCTGAGCGACACGGGCTCGGCGCGGGCTCGGCGCGCGTCCGACATGGATACGGTGGAGCGGCGGAATGTGGATCAACGGAAGGAAAGCTTCAGTGCACCCCTACATGGCGCACCAATTGTCAGATTTCGGGTTCCGGCAAAACCCTTGAGGTTCGAACACTGGGGTGCGCACGAAGATCTCTTCTCCCCCAAGCTCTCGCCCTCACCGCAATCTCAAGGCCGGGCGCGTCAAACTCGCAGAACAAAGGGACACAAGATTTATACTGGTTCGGGCCACCGATGTGGTGTAATACCCTACTCCAGTGTGGTGTGGTGGATTTCCTCTTGGGCTGAGGATGAACAGTTACAAGGGAAGAACAACCTCCTGAGGAGAGGTGCTCTTGTGCTTGGCTAGCTTGTGTGGTTGGCTTGGTGGAGTGGATTTGGTCCAAGATGTGTTCTTTCTTCCTCTCTACGGTGGTGGCTAGTCCTATATATAGAGGCCCAGGTCCTCTTCCCAAATATTAGGCGGGAAGGGATCCCACAACGGGCAATTTGAAGGGGGGCAGCTAGTACAAGCTATCCTGACAAAAGATGGTCTTCGCCTGCCAAAGCCTCTGGTGATGACGCCGTCCTGGGCTCCACGGTGACCTCCGTCCTGCCGTCCTGCTGGTCTTGGTCTCGTTGCACCGATATGGAAACCTTTTCCTACTGCCTCAGGACTCCTCGCCTGTGCTTGCCTCCTTAGCACCAAAGAGGAAACGAGGACACTGTGCATGCTGGCACCCGCTTGGTGCCCGCCTGGCCTTGGTCGTCATGGCTTGCGTCACAGGAACCTCGCGAGGTACCCCTTGCCTTGATCTCTCCGCTCCTCGCGAGCCAGCCTAGTGAGCCGCCCTGAGGAGGTCTTGCGTCGTCCGCCTCGCGAGGCTTGGCCCCTCACGAGGGTCTTGAGTGTTTGCTGGTGAAGATGGGCCATACAGGGCCATTGGTGGAGCCACACCGTGGGCCGTAGGCAGGCAAGTCTAGGGACCCCCGTTCCCAGGACGCCGACAATTACATCTTGTAGTTGATTACTATATGGTTTATTTGGTGGAAGATTATATGTTCAGATCCATTATGCATATTAATACCCCTCTGATCATGAGCATGTTTGTTGTTTGTGAGTAGGTACCTTCGTTCTTGAGGTCACGATATAAATCATGTTGCAAGTAATCATGTGAATTTGATATGTGTTTGATATTTTGATAGTATGTATGTTGTGATTCCCTTAGTGGTGTCATGTGAACGTCGACTACATGACACTTCACCATATTTGGGCCTAAGGGAATGCATTGTGGACTAGTAAATAGATGGTGGGTTGTGAGAGTGACAGAAACTTAAACCCCACTTTATGCATTACTCCGTAAGGGACCGATTGGATCCTAGAGTTTAATGCTATGGTTAGAATTTATTCTTAATACTTTTCTCGTAGTTGCGGATGCTTGTGGGAGGGTTAATCATAAGTAGGAGGTTTGTTCAAGTAAGAACAACACCTAAGCACCGGTCCACCCACATATCAAATTTTCAAAGTAGCGAACACAAATCAAACCAATATGATGAAAGTGACTAGATGAAATTCCCGTGTACCCTCAAGAACGCTTTGCTTATTATAAGAGACCATTTTGGCCTGTCCTTTGCCTCAAAAGGATTGGGCTACCTTGCTGCATACTTGTTACTATTATTGTTACTTGCTTGTTACAAACTATCTTGCTATCAAACTACTCGCTACTTACAATTTCAGCACTTGCAAACACTACCTTACTGAAAACTACTTGTCATTTCCTTCTGCTCCTCGTTGGGTTCGACACTCTTACTTATCGAAAAGAGCTAAAATTGATCCCCTATACTTGTGGGTCATCAAGGCTATTTTCTGGCGCCGTTGCCGGGGAGTTAAGCGCTTCTGGTAAGTGGAATTCGGTGAGGAAACATTTACATAGTGTGCTAAAATCTATTGTCACTTGTTACTATGAAAAACAATCCTTTGAGGGGTATGTTTGGGGTATCTTCACCTCGCCCAGAAGCACAATTAATTGCCCCTCAACCTACAACACCTACTAAAAATATTGAATATGAAATTCCTTCGGGTATGATAGAAGAAC